>NW_025836474.1:0-55850 GCF_002878395.1 Capsicum annuum | reverse complement strand
TTATTTACTCTTTAGTATCGAGATAGATGTATTAGCTATATTCAAAGTCTTTTAGGTTGTATTATTGACATTAGATGTTCTTGTACGTTCTCTACCAAGTCGTGGAATTGATATCTTGTGATGACTATTTATCCATTTAGAACACATTGTTTAATTTTGACTTGTGTTCATTGAATTTGGTCTATGTTGGGTGTTTCCCTACTGAATTAACATATTTCTTTAGCTCCAAGTTATTTTGCTGGTTTTCCTACTAGCGGGATTTAGTAGGTGCCATCATAACTCGTAAACTAAGTTGTGAAAGCGATTCATCACCAATAAAAAGTGGTGGTGCGCGAGGTGCCCAATGCCATCGTATCCCTAATAGTATAGGCCTCATCATACTCACCAAACAAATTAAAAACCATTGTTGGAGGTCAGGGAAATAAAGGAACCTTAGATCTTAATGTATCCACCTCCTCACAAAGGCCCAACAAATTAGGTATCTGGAACTTACAAAATTGTGCTCCCATCTGAGCCTCAAAATTGTCAATCTTCCCATGAAGCTTTTTCTTGAATCGCTCCATGAAAGCCATCTTCCTACCTTTATCTCCAGCCTCAACAACCTCTAATGTGGTGGTGACCCATGGTTGAATCTGATCAAGTAATGTGAAAAACTGGGTCTCTATCTGTTTCTTGCAATTAGACAACTTCTATTGTTGGTCTACCAACAATTGTTAAAACTTATGAATAACACTAAACAAACCATCAGATGGTTGTTGAGGGGGAAAAGTACAAACCGAGGCTGTTGCTCAAGTGCTTATGGCCCCCTCATAGCCTGCAATATTCATAGGGTCCAGTTGTTGACTGCCCTAATCTATGTCACCAATTATTGATGGCCTATTAGTATGCTCAGATTATAAAGAACACCCCTCAAAGTAGGTCATAGCATAATAGATAGATAATGATGCTCTATGTAGTGCGATAGGGCCAATGTCAACCATGTGGGTAACCTCCGACCGATGATCAAACTACGGAATACCTTGTACCCTGCCTCGTCACATAACCACTATATCATCAGGCGAAAGAGATAGTATTGAACTCTATGAATGCTCTCTCGTGAATCTTATTACGAATCCATCTTGCAAAATTAATATCTTACCCGGCTATGAGGAAGGTAACTAGGACCGCTTTATCCGAAGTGAGTATATTGTCCCCAGATGTCGGACTCAAATTGTGACTCACCATCGTTCACCAAATCATTGTTGTAAAGCACATTGTAGCTATTTTAATCTTCGTCTTTCCCTCTATCCAAGGGGAATCATTAACTAACTTGGCAATTTATATAGCTACCCATCTATCCAAGTCTCTTCGCTACTCACTCTTGACTCCTCATAAGTCCAAATTGATAATTAAACTCATTAAAGGTAACCTATCCAAAAAACTCTGTCCTGAATAAGAAACAAAAGATAGTTTCCTATGAAACATCTACCAACACCCCTCTAACTAGTGTATGTGTCAATAGTTGCTGGTCCATCCTCTTCCCATGAACTAGGGTGGACAAATATAAGGATGTCACATATGAGGTATAAAAATCCTGAAAAACCTCTATGAAATAAGATCCTACAGGCTAACCCATCGAAACAAGTCTATACCTCTGAAAAACAGCTTAAAAGTCCGGAGAACCTGCCAAATTGGAAAACTCAGTACTGGTTTTCTCTACAATACTGTGCCACGATATACCCTACTCTTTAATAGTACAGTCTCTATCACAAATACTTTGCATGCCCTCTGTACACCATCTCGGATTAACCTGAGTAGCAAAAATTGAAGGCGCAGAAACCTAAGTATCCTAGGTAGAATAAGAATGTCACAAACCAAAATCCAAGGATCATGATGTCTCTTGCCACTACAAGCCTTGAAAAGTAAGTCTATCATCCAAACTGATATGAAACCAAAAATTAATACCAAAACCTAAGGCAAGGCTTTTTCGTAAAAGCTGAAACACATAACTATGATAATAGCAGAAGTACATATCTAAAGATCCCATACAATATCCCATTAACTAGTGTCACACAGTAAGAACTACTAGGTACATCTGAAATGTCAAAAGATACAATAATAGAAGTAATGGATCAAAATCTAACTCAGAATACAAAACAAAACATGAAATAAATAATAAGAGGTAGTAGATCAACTTTAAAGGCATAGATCGATTGTTACCTTGTACACAACCTAGATGTTGCCTTAGTCAACTACTGTGTGGCACTCTCATACCTGGATCTTCATCAAAAGGGTGCAGTTGGCGTGAGTACGGACTTCTTGTACTCAGTAGATATCATAGGCCAACTGAGAAAACTAGAAAATAAAGCATATAAAATACACACTATGGGCACACCATCTCCACTAAAAATTCCACAGTATAAATATATACTTATACAAATATGAGAAAGAAATTACAAGTATACATATATATACCAAATACAAGTATGAGAACGAAGTACAAATAGAAAGATATAAAAATCAAAGATGATAATACAACACAAAATGAGCATAATACATATATATATATATGTAAATTAAATAAAAATTATGATGTGATGTGATGAACAAGGTTCTCACACAACCTTCGTATACACCTGTAACTCCCTAAGTCTGTACCCCGGATGCTACACAATGCTAGCGACAGCGATAGACCACCTACTAACCCATGACTGGTACCTGTGAGCACTGAACAATACTAACACTACAATACTAATATTACTGAAATAAATGAGGAAGGTAGGCTGAAATTGTGATAATGGTCATAGCTGAAAACAAATACTAAATACTGAAAACTGAATACTGAAATATCTGTATGAAATACTCTTGTCTGAAAGCCCCTAACTTTCTTTATTATGGAGTTAATAGGACAAGCCCCTAACTAACCTCGACTACTGAAAATTGTACTGAAATACTGAAATAATACACAGTCCTTGAACTATGAGGACTCACCACTAAGTCTGCTGCTGATAGGCTGGGCTACTAAGTACAGTCAGGAGCCTATGCATTTGAACTTATAATATAAGACATCAAAGCATAAAAGAAAAGTATGCATTGGTACTTTGAATATACTGGTATGCTAAGTGAGGTAGGATGATATGCATGGGTTCAAATGCATGAACAATAACTGATTGAATAACATGAACATAACAGAATGAGAGTACATGAATGAATACATAAACTGTAACTAAGATTATGTCAACGCTAGTTTTTGAGTTATGAATACTGATTAACTGATATCTGAGTTTACTAATACTATAATACTAGTAACTAAGTGACTATTTCTGACAGTCTTGATTGATAACTGGGTAACTATTTCTGACATTAATGTTTTCGTAGTTATAAACTGAGTTCTATACTGAGTTGGTTGGCTGTATTTGACAGTCCTAATTTTGTAGAACCGAACTAAGTTCTATACTGAGACTGAAACTGAAACTGAAACTGTTGGAGGTAATCATCTAACCAACATGCCCCTATTTGAATGGATTAGGGTCCAACCTGTAACCTCAGTTTAAAGGGTGTCAGTACCATGCCATGGGTAAAGACAAGCTGTAAGTTAACCCTATCTGATAGGAATCTCTTTCGTAAACCCTCGCTGACAGGAAAACTCATATGAGATATACCAGCCCTAGTCTGGGAGAAAGATATCTCAACCTATGTTGGCTACATAGTTCCATAATGCAGGGATTTCTACTAAGGATCAAACCCTATACTGGCACAAATTCCACCATCCTTGGGTTCACTCGGTGCTAAATCCTACTCCATTACTACTAAGGATCAAACCTTGTACTGGCATGAATTCCCCCATCCTTGGGTTCACTCGGTGCTGAATCCTACTTCTAAATGAATAGACACAAAACTAACTTCTAGATGATACTAGGCTTGACTGAACTATTACTGATCGTACTGTCTAACTGAACTGAACTAAATTCACTAGGTTCTGCTAATTGTGGAATACTATTGAATCTGGTTAACTAACTGTTACTGAGTACTACTGTTCATAACACTACTAAGACTGTTCTGTAACTACTATAGCTCTAAGTAAACAACTAAAATTTTTGGTATTGAATATCCCCTGGACTCGATAGCATGAAAAGTAAAGCATAGAGTAAATTTAAAAAGCATAACACTCTGCACTTAATCATAACTCATCCATAGAGATATTTTATCAAACACCTGTAAGGTATAAGCTTACATATATACTAACATGCCATGAATTCATCCCCATTTAACTCACTTGAGCATTTTAACAAATACTTGGGGAGCACAACTATGCACATGATACTAAAACAACATGTAGGCATCATAACATAAATTCCTAAATTTACAAATTCAATGGCTTTAACATGAATTCACATGATAATACACACATAATAATCAATTCCACATAAAACTTGTAATGAACCATGTATTAGAAATCCAATTAACATTATAATCATGTATACACTTAAATCCAAACTTGGAAATCATATAATCAATCTACTTGAAGTTTAAAAGAGTTTCTTGGACTCCAAGGGTGAAAGGAACCCTTGGATAAACATTTAACATTCCTTGGTACTTGAATTGACTAAGGTTGATTGTCAGTTCTTGAATCTTGAACCTTTAATTAAAAGCCCTAGGTTTTTGTTTCTTGAGTAATTTTGAGAATAGTGAATGGATTTTTCCTCTAAAGTAGCTAAATCTCATGTTTTGGCCAAATACCTTAAGGATGAGGAATTTTAATGATTGAAAACTATCCTAGTGATGCGCAGACTGATGCACAGTGTAGAAGGAATCGACGCTATGGCTGACGCACTACATTAGTCCGCATTAGTTCATTGGAAATTATACTGAGACCTATGGGAAAATATTTATCGACGTGATAGGTGATGTGGCGCATTCAAATTCCATCGATACACTGGTTTGTACTCCCAAATATGCTTCAAATGATGTTTGAAAAATTCACAACTCATCCAAGAACACCTACTGATATTCCTAAATATGAAGCAACTTAAAGATCGACATTTAATAGTTGTAAGGGTCGCCAAATAAGATCGCCAACTATGAAGGCTAAAATAACTCTAAGTATTAATACTTAGCTAAAATTTTCTAAGTCTAGGTCCCTTAAGAAGCTTTAAATGACTTAATTAAGATTAGGATTTTGCGGAGTCTTATAATATCTCCCCCTTGGGAACATTTGTCCTTAAATGAGACTAACTATGATGGGAGAACTGATATACTAAAAGTATATACTGGACATGCACATCTGAAGCATGATTTCATGGTTGAGACTACTAATACAATGAATTATCATACTGAACATGTATAACAGATGCATGATTTCATAACTGATATTACTAATAAGTTGAGTTTGTATACTGAACATGCATAGCTGATGCATGAGTACATGACTGAACTAATTCATGAATGCATGATTAAGTATGCAACATTACTTGATACCAAGTTGGTAACTACATCAAAATATGAAACTGAGTAAATTTAAGGAAAACTATTACCTTGAGCTGAGTCTAAGTTTGTGGAGAGGATGGAAGGATACTTGGTCCGTATATCTGCTTCTACTTCCCAAGTAGATCCCTCAACGGACTGATTCCACCAAAGAACTTTGACTAGAGGGACTTTTTTTTCCTCAGTCTGTGAATCTGATAATCAAGGATTTCAACTGGAATTTTCTTATAAGAGAAGTTGTTCTGAATATCTATACCCTCTACAGGGACTACGACTGCTGGGTCACCTATGCAGTTCTTTAGCAAGGAGACATAAAACACTGGGTGCACTGATGCTAAGTTTGCAAGCAATTCAAGGTCATAATCTACCTTCTCAAAATGACTGAGAATTTGGTAAAGATTGACATATCGGGGACTGAGCTTTCCCTTCTTGTTAAACCTCTTCACTCCTTTCATAGGAGATATTTTCAAATACACATAGTCATAAATCTCAAACTCAAGATCCTTTCTACGCATGTCAACATATGATTTCTATCGGGTCTGAGAAGTCTTAAGCCTTTCCCTGATCAATTGAACTTTTTCTAAGGTATATAATACCAACTCAGGCCCTACCACTATGGCCTCACCAACTTCAAACAAACTGATGGGAGATCTACATCTCCTCCAATAAAGCACCTTAAATAGAGCCATCTGAATGCTAGAATAGTAACTGTTGTTATATGCAAACTCAGTCAGGGGAGAGTGGTTATCCTAACTACCCTTAAAGTCAATGGCACACGCTCTTAGCATATTTTCAAAAGTCTGAATGTTCCTTTTAGCTTGTCTATCTGTCTTAGGGTAGAAGGCTGTACTGAGGTGAACTTGGGTACCAAGAATCTTTTAGAAGGCTTTCTAGAAATAAGAGGTAAACTAGATACCTCTATCAGAGAAAATGGACAATGGAACTCTGTGCAATCAGACCAACTCTCTGACATTGAGCTTGGCATAATGCTCGGCTAAATAACAGGTATGGACTAGTAAGAAACGAGCTGACTTGGTAATCCTATCTACGATATCCCATATTGAATTATGCTGACAACGAGTACGAGAAAAACCCATCACAAAGTCCATGTTCACTTCTTCCTATTTCTACTTGGGAATATTGAACTCTTTTATGGACCCATTAGGCTTCTGATGTTCAATCTTAACCTGCTACTATGATAAGCATTTAGCTATAAACTCTACAATATCTCTCTTCATCCCACTGCATCAATAGACTTCCCATAAGTTACGGTACATCTTACTAGACCATGGATGAATAGAGTAGCACACACTATGCAGTTATGCAATAATCCGCCTCAAGTCATCTATACCTGATACACATAGCCAACCCTAGCAACGAAATACACTATCTTCCCCTTGGGAGAAAACCTACACTTTCTAATATCTGACTTACTATTTTAACTTAACTAGATTGGGATCTTTGTCCTACTTTTCTTTTACCTTGTAAACCAAAGATGATTTTAAACTACTCTGTACCCATACACTACCTTCTGCTAAATCGACTAAGTAGACACCTAGTCAGGCAAGCTGTTGAACTTCCTGAGATAACTTCTTCTTATTCTCATCCACGTGAGAAACTACCCATAGACATCCTATTGAGAGCATCAACCACTATTTTGCCCTTGCCCAAATGATATAGGACACTCATGTCTTAGTCTTTCAACAACTCCAACCACTTTCTCTAATAGAGGTTTAGGTCTTTATGAGAGAATACATACTGGAGGATCTTATGTTCTGTGAACACATCAACAAGTACCCCATAGAAATAGTGCCTCCAAATCATTAAGGTAAATACTACTTTTTTTAACTCAAGATCATGGGTGGGGTAGTTCTTCTCATGGGTGGGGTAGTTCTTCTCATGGGGCTTAAGCTGTCTAGAAGCATAGGCTATGACCTTACCTCTCTACATCAAAACATACCCTAAACAAGCCCTGGAGGCATCATAATATACCACAAACCCATCTAAACCATCTGGTAGAGTCAAAACTAGAGCTGTAGTGAGTTGAGTCATCAACTCTTGAAAACTCTTCTCACAAAAATCTAACCACTGGAACTTAACTTTCTTCTTTGTCAATCTAGACATGGGGGATGTAATAGACAAAAATCACTCAATAAACCATCGGTAATAGCCTACCAAACCCAAGAAGCTCTTGATATCTAATGGAGAGATGGGTCTGGACTACTTTCTCACTGCTTTGGTCTTTTAGGGATCAACTATAATACCATCATTAAAAATGATATAGCCAATAAAAGCAACAGACCTTAGCCAAAATTTGCATTACTAAATTTGGCGAACAACTGATGGTTTCTAAGAGCCTATAACACTATTTTGGTATGGTATACGTGATCATTTTCACTACAGGATCAGAAAAGAATGTTATCTAGAAAGTCTATGACAAACATGTCCAAGTACTACTTAAACGTATGGTTCATAAAGTCTGTGAAAGTTACTGGGGCATTGGTAAGACCACAAGACATGACTAAGAATTCAAAGTGATCTTACTGAGTTCTGAAAGCTATTTTTAGAATATCATATTCTTTGACTCTGAGCTGATGATAGCCTGATCTCGGTTCTATCTTAGAAAAGTAATTAGCACCTTGAAGTTGGTCCAACAAGTCATCGATCTTGGGAAGTGGATACTTGTTATTGATCGTGACTTTATTTGGCTGATGGTAGTCAATGCATATTTTGAGAGAACCGTATTTCTTATAAATAAATAGAAGTTGTGCACCCCACGGGGATATACTGGGTCTAATTAATCCCTTATTAGGAGATACTTCAACTGTTCTTTTAATTCTTTAAGTTTTGTTGGATCCATTCTGTATGGCAGAATAGATATGGACTGAGTATCTAGAAGAAGGTCTATTTCAAAGTCAATTTCCCTCTCAAGAGGAACTCCAAGAAGATTTTCAGAAAACACATCTGGGAATTCATATGTTACTGGAACTGACTCAAGACTGGGAGTATTGGAACTAAAATCCTTAACTCAAATAAGATGATAGACACATCCATTGGATATTATTTTTCTCGCTCTTAGGTAAGAAATAAGATGACCTCTAAGTGATAAGGTACTACCCCTCCATTCTAGGATAGGTTCATTCGGAAACTAAAATTGGGCAATTCTATTTCTATAGTCAATTGAGGTATAGTATGAATGAAGCTAATCCATGATGATAATTACATCAAAATCTATCATCTCTAATTCTACTAAGTCCACTGAAGTGACTTTCTTAGATACCATAACTGGATAGTTCTTGTATACCCATCGGGTTATGATAGATTTACCCACTGGGGCAAAGACTGAGAAAGGCTCTGCTAGAATTATGGGACTGACTCTGAAGTCAATAGCTATATAAGGAGTTACAAAGCATAAAGAAGCTCCTAGATCAAGCAAAGCATAAATATTCAAATGATAAATTTGTAATATACCAGTGACCACATCTGGAGAACTCTCCAGATCCTATCAAGAGTGAAGTGCATAGATTAGGTTTGAGCATTGCCTACTGGTGGCACTGGAAGTGGAACCCTGATGATTCAACCAATCATACTGAGTTGGGGGACAATTATGCTAACTCTGTAAACCCACCTGAGGACACTGTGTGACCTTGTGTCCTGGCTTGCTCTATCAAAAACATACGTCACTGCCAGTTCTGCAGATACCCTGATGGTTTCTGGCATACTTCTGGTAGAGAGGATTTGTTCGGGGACTGCTAACACTACCCTAGGGTTTAGGGCCTAGTTCCCTATCTCTATTGCTGTCTCTGAATTTTAGAACTGCAGCACTGGTTGAGGATGGAGTTGTAAGTGAAGATTTCGGGAAGAACTGAGAATGATTTCCACTCTCTGACTTAGGCTGACTAAAGTTGAAGCTACCTTTTCTAGCTCTCTTATTCTCCCCGTCCTTCTCTTTATTCTAAGCCTCTCCTATCTGCTGAGTATGGGATATAAGCCTAGATATGTCCATCTCCTTAATCAACATTGTGATCCTACACTCCTTGACCATACTGTTAGACACACCAAATATAAACTTGCTCATCTTAGATCGGCTATCTGCTACCATATAAGGGGCATGTATAGCTAACTAAGTAAACTTGAGTAAATACTCTTCTACTGTCATATTACCCTGCTTTATATTATTAAACTCTAAAACCTTTGCTTCCTTCAACTCTAGCAGAAAGAACCTATCCAAAAAAGCTATAGAAAACTACTCCTATTCTATGGGACCTATATCTGCAGCCCTCTCTGCTTTCCACTATTTAAACCACGAGTGAGCCATATCCCATAATATATATGTGGCCAACTCAGCAGTCTCACTAGCAATCACTCCCACAATATCTATAACCTTCTATACCTAATCAAGAAATTCCTATAGGTCATCATCTGACTTTGACCTTGTAAAAAAGGAAAGGTTTATTCGGGTGGAGTCTCGAATCTTGGCTACAGCAGTATTGGCCATTGGGTTGGTTGGAATAGAAGCTGGGTGTTCATTATGGGCTACCATAGAATGAGCTAGGGTGGTGAAAGCTGCTCTAAATTCTATGTGGGAGAAATGCTCATCCAATGGATCTAGTTGGACGGGTTGAGGTACTAACTGGTCTCCTGTTCCTCTACCTTTAGTCCTTTTTGGAGGCATGTTCTTTAAGTAGAAGGGAAAAGGTTTAGACTAAGAGTTTACCTAGAGCTCATGCTCACTCGCACGATATAAATACTGAAAAAAGGGAAACTTTTCCTAAGACATCTAATATCCCCTTATCCATAAGTGTGGTGCACTATACACCGATGCACAAGACACTGCTAGACGTGGCTTTTAGACTTCCTAGGATTCTGTTGAACCTTTTTCTCTGATACCAAGTTTGTAATGCCCCAAGTCTATACCCCAAATGCTACACGATGCCAGCGACCCCATAGGAGCACCAGATAACCCATGACTGGTACCTCCTATGATCACTGAATAATAATAACACTACAATACTGATATTACTGAAATAAATATGGAAGGTACGTTGAAATCACCATAATGTTCATAACTAAAAAAAAATACTATATACTGAAAACTGAATATTGAAATATCTTTCTGAAATACTCTTGTTTGAAAGCCTCTAATTGTCTGAATCATGGAGTTGATGGAACAAGCCCCCAACTAACCCCAACTTCTAAAAACTATACTGAAATACTAAAATAATACTCTATCCTCAAACTATGAGGACTCACCACTAACTCTACTACTGATAGGCTGGGCTGCTAAGTACGGTCAAGAGCCCGTGCTTTTGAACCTATGATATAAGACATCATAGCATAAAAGAAAAGTATGCGTCAGTACTTTGAACGTATTGGTAGGCTAAGTGAGGTCAGATGATATGCATGAGTTCATATTTATGAACAATAACTGAATGAATAATGTGATCATAATTGAATGAGAGTACATGCATGAATACATAAACTGTAACTAAGATCTTGACAATGCTATTTACTGAGTTTTGAATATTGATTAACTGATATCTGAGTTTACTGATACTGTAATATTGATAACTGAGTGACTATTTCTGACTATCCTGATTGATAACTGGGTAACTATTTCTGATAGTCCTAATTCTATAGAACTAAACAGAGTTCTATACTGAGCTGGGTGACTGTATTCGACAGTCCTGATTCTGTAGAACCAAACTGAGTTCTATACTGGGAATGAAACTAAAACTTAAACTGTAGGAGGTAATCATCTAACCAACATTCCCCTCACTAAAGGGATTGGTGTCCAACCTGTAACCCCAGTTGGAAGGGTGTCAGCACCGTTCCACGGGTAAAGATAAGCTGTGAGTTAACCCTCTCTAACAAGAAGCTCTTTTATCAAACATTGCTGATAGGAAAACTCATATTAGATGTATCAAACCTAGTCTGGCAGGGAGTTATAGCAACCTACACTGGATACGTAGTAATGTAACGTAGGTATTGCTACTAAGTATCAAACCCTATGCTGGTAGAAATGCCCCAATCCCTAGGTTCAATCAATTCTGAATCCTGCTCCTAACTGAATAGACACTGAACTAATTTTTAGTCCATACTAAGCTTGACTAAAATGTTACTAATCATACTGTCTAACTAAACTTGATTGAATTTTTTGGGTTTTGCTAACTGATGGAAAACTACTGAATCTTGTTAACTGACTGAGTTCACTTAATTTTGGACTGAATATTAAATTGAGACTGTAACTGATTACTATGTTCATAACACTACAAAGACTGTTCTGTAACTACTATAGGTCATGGTGAACAAATAAATTTTTGGGTATTGAATACCCCTAAGACTGATTAGCATGAAAAGTAAAGCATAAAGTAAACTTGAAAAGCATAACACTCTGCACTGATTCATAACTCATCCATATAGGCTTTTTATCAAACCCATGTAAGGTATAAGTTTACATATATACTAACATTCCATCAATTAATCCCCATTTAACTCGCATGAGCATTTTAACAAACACTTGGGGAGCACAACTATGCATATAACCCTAATACAACATGTAGGTCTCATAACATATATTCCCAAATTCACAAATTCAATGTCTTTAACATGAATTCACATGATACCACACACATAGTAATCAATTCCACATAAAACTTATAATAGACCATGGATTAGAAACCCAATTAATATTATAATCGTGAATACACTTAAATCTAATCATGGAAATCATGGAATCAATTTACTTGAAGTTTAAAAGAGTTTCTTGGACTCCAAGGGTGAAAGGAACCCTTGGATGAACACTTCACACACCTTGGTACTTGAATTGACTATGGTTGAAGCTGAGATCTTGAATCCTGAAGCTTGAATTAGAAGCCCTAGGGTGTGGTTTCTTGAATAATTTTGAGAATAGTGAATGGATTTTTCCACTAAAGTGGCTAAATCTCGTGTTTTTGGGGTTGATAGACGTGCAAAAATAACCTAAATACCCCTGAGTATGCATTTTTTTAATGATTGAATATTTGCCTAGCGACGTGTAGACCAACACGCCGCATTGAAGAGATCAATGGAGTGGCTAACGCGCTATGTCAAGTCCACGTTGGAACACTCGATATTGCTCTAGGAGCTGGGTGAAATATTCATCGAAGTGATAGGTGATGTAGCAGATTGGTACACTGGTTTGGACTCCCAAACATGCTTCAAACAATGTTCAAAAAATCCAAAACTCAACCGAGAACACCTACTGATTTTCCTGATCATGAAGCAACTTAAAGATCGACATTTAATAGTCATAAGGGTCACCAAATAAGATCCCCAACTATGAAGGCTAAAATAACTGTAAGTATGAATAGTTAGCTAAAATTTTCCAAGTTTGGAACCCCTTAACAAGCTCTGAAGGACTGAATTAAGCTTAGGATTTTGCGGTGTCTTACAACACCTACCTTGTTGTACTCACAATGTAGGACCTATGAGGGGTTAATCAACCTATAAACAATCCAATATCCAATACAAATATCAAATATCAATATCTATAACCCCTCTCTGCCACATACATAGTAGAGCTTTTTTAAAGATGTCATATTTTCTATCAGTAAAAGACAATGTTTCTTCTATTTCCATGGTAGTACCAGTGTTTCATGAATATATAAGATGTGAGGATGTTTGAATGACCTTTCTGGTCATTTTCTATATTTCTACATAATTCCCCCATTAGAACTTTTCCATGGCAGCCCTAAGTGATTTATGACTTGCTGGAACTGGTAGTTTAGTTACTAGGAAGCTCATTTAGTATTCAGTGTCTTTTCCCAATTTAGAAGTTTTTGATGGTTCCAAATAGCCATCGAGAAAAAACATAAATAAAATAACCTTGGATGTAAATTCTGATTTCATCAACAACTCTAAAATATCAATTTACAATAAAACAACCTCGACTACAAATTTTAACTGCTCCAATAGGACCAAAATATTGATTTAGGATAGGTAGACCTTTGATCACACAATTGGTCTAAACGACCTTGTATGAAAAATCTGATTTTGCCAATAGATTCAGAACAGTGAATTTAGTAGGGTTACATAGTTCATTTGCAAAAATCAGAGTCCGAATGAGATTTAGAGGTAGAAAATAAGTCTTGAATTTGTTGTTTGTGCCATGGTGAACTTTCCTAGCCAATGAAAATCATGGAATGGTGATCACAGCTGAATTGAGAGCAATTGCAGGAGCTCCAAGCCTAGAGGAGATATAAATAGGCTCCTTAGTCACAAATTTGGCTACTTTCACTTCTCATTGAGACCTAGAAACCCTAGAATAAATGTGTTAGCTATAAATATACCCTTGGGTGTTTGTTTGAAGCTTGTTTAACATATCTTTTAATGATTAACAATGGATTTGAGGTATGAATTCCTTAATTTTGTGATTTAATTCATTAAATTCTTGACCAAAATAACAAATAACTTGGAGGATTGATTTAGAACCAAATAAGCTTATCCCTTATGTATTTCTTGAGGGTTATTATTCCCTAATGGTGTATGAACATTGGGTTAGTCTAAAAAATGTGATTTCCATACATGGGGCCCACTTGGGTTTTTTAATATTATTTTTAGACCTGAAGCACATTAGTGCAACATACGTATCGATGTTCTTGTATCTATGTACAAAATGTTTTTATGATAGCATGGCACTTTAAAGAAGCTTCTTGAAAGGAAAAACAAAAAGTTAGCAATTGTGAGCTTCCGAAGGATTCGTAGTAGGTTAAGAATAATTCGTGTTAGATTGAGCTATGTTATTCTATAATTGTGATATCTTTGTAGATTGGGAAAGTTCAAGTTATTGGTTTGATAGATGATGACACTTGGTATTAGTTGAATCGTTTAGGTCTTTTGAACTCATGGGTTGGGATTTTTGACATGTACGCTAAAACCTTGGTTAATTAAACTTATTATCTTATGGATAGCATGAAAAACCTCTAGTTGCTTTAGTTAGTTGGGAGTGACCTTGTTACTCATGTTGAGGGTAAGTTGACTCTTGTTGTATATATTTGTGAAATTGCTTTAGTTTCAAGGGATGAGTTAAGAGTAGTACTTGAGAAAGACCTTTATATAAGGACTATTATAGTTTGAAAATCATCTAACACTTGATTTAGGTTCCTTATGTTAGTATCGATAGAAGTTAAACTTGAAATATATTTTGTTGAATTAGAAGTGGGATCTGGATGCTCCTTATACTTGGACTTTTGTAGCTCTATTGAAGACCTTAGATGATTGT
Source organism: Capsicum annuum (assembly GCF_002878395.1). NCBI lineage: Eukaryota > Viridiplantae > Streptophyta > Magnoliopsida > Solanales > Solanaceae > Capsicum > Capsicum annuum. The sequence continues at coordinate 41,125 of NW_025836474.1, read as the reverse complement.
TAAATGCTTAAAGAATTCCCTTGGGGGCATGTTGTCTAACCTTGGTATATGAATTATGGTGATAATTCTAGAAGATTTATATATGGATGTTGGCTAAATTAGCATTAATTCTATGCATAGCTATGGCTTATGCTATTAATTAAGGCCATGTCTATTTTATCATGTAGATCATTGACTAGACTACTATTTTGGGCTTGGTCTATGCTATTACTCATTTTATGCTTTTGTTTAGTAACCAAACTAGTAACTATGCTAGAAAGCCTATTTGTTGTTGTTATTGTGAGTCATATTAGTAAGGGCTCTAAATGGTATATTTATTGGCTACATAAGAAGTTATGCTACTAAACATGTTTAAATTGATAACGGATTGTAATATTCATGCCATATATATCCATATATTTATGAATAAATTGTCCTTAATGACGTGTTATGAGATATGAAGGTATGCTTCTCCTTACTTCTCTTTTACTTTAGCCATTGTAGGGTTTGCCTTTACTTTAGCCCTCATGGGTCTTGTTATTTACTTTAGCCCTTATGGGGCATATACTTTATTATTGATATAGTGATATGGTGATGATGCATGATAAGGCTAGAGGATAGATTAATGAGATGATGATGATGCTCGGTAAGGCAGGAGGATATATTGATGATAGGATGATACCCAATGAGGCTAAATAAAATATTAGTGATATGTTGATGCCTAAGCAGGCAGGAAGATATGGTGATGGTATAATAATGCCTGACAAGTCTATAAGATGGTTATTGATGTGCTAATGAGCATGTCTATCAATTCGAGTTCAACTAGCCTAATGTATGGCAAATATATATATGCATGATTTTATGCATATGAATCTATGTATATAATGAGGGTATAATACTGGCCTTAGGGTGTCAGTTATAGTTCACTAGTTTTAAGAGAGTTAATAGGTAGTGATAATTAGAGAATTACAGTGGTTATATGGTTAAATGATGAATCAGAAGTAGTTAATAAGTAGGAACTAGATAGAAAATGAGGATTCTCCAGTGAGTAATACTTGTATCAAATACGGGTTAATTAAGGTATGTTGGCTATTAAAATAAACTTTGTGGGGACTTTTTGTCTATCAAATGACTATATCACTTGATGGGAAGATATTTAATTGACAAGCTAATAACCCTTGTACAGCTAAAATACATTAGTTAGTGATTATGGATAAATACGCAAAAAATGATGATAATATTGTGGAATATGGATCTATTGTCAATATGGATATCTATTGGATGTTTAGTAAGATGTCAGACTGATAATAAATACGAAATATGGTTGAATGATGATGAGATATGGCTATGTTGTTGGTTTATATATTGATATTATTTCATTAGGTGTACTCTTCGGTGGTATGGGATGCCGTGATCAGTTCTTGTATGTTATACACTAGTTGGTGTATAGGTACCAACTTTGTACTTGTATTTCTTGTGATTGGACTTGTGTTTCTTTATGATTTGGAACCATTTATTTCCTATGCACGACGATAATTGCATATGTTGATGCATTATGTTATATTATAGTTTTTATTTGATTACTTATTATATACAGTGATGACAGAGATGATTCAAGTTCCATTCTATACCCTATCTCAGCTATGTTATTCTTGCACTATATCATATTTGTATCATATTCCTGCTTAGTTGTCTAATGATGCGTATTGAGTACCCATTGTTTTGTTTCTCATACTACACTTTTTTACTACTTTGGTATAGATTCGAGTTTTAGCTGCCGGCATTGAATTGAGTTCATACGGTGTAGACATTCCAGAAATAGGGTGAGCTCATGGAGTTTTTAGTCGCATGTTTTCTTTGATATTTGATTCAATCTTTTGCATTTGAGATAGATGTATTGACTAATTAAAATTATTGGGTTGTATTCCTATTACTATCATACTTACATTCTTTTTTACTAATTATACTAGGTCATGGGATTGGTATCCATGTTTGTTTACCCTTTTATTTGAATACTATTTATATATATCTTATGTTAATTTATTTTTGCCTAGTTAGGAATTTCTTTCCTAATTAATACATTGCATTAGCCTCGGGTTATGGTATTGGCTTACGTACTGTCGAGATATAGTATGTGCCATTATGTCTTGTAAATTAGGCCGTGACAAATTTGTATCAGAGCCTAGGTTTCATCGGTATTGTTGGTATAAGAGAAAAAGACTAATAGAGTCATGTTTATTGGAATGTTAATGCCTTTTTTCTATGTTTAAGAGGGTATGGGACATTCTTAGGAGTTCTTCACTTCTTTCACTCATATCGTGTTTAGAGTCTGAGTTGGTTTGTAGAATATTCCCTTGAATTTAGTCTTTGTAGGTGCCCATGACACGTGATACCTACATGCGAGATGAGTGTTTCGTGACCAAGCTTGGGGATCCAATTTATTTTTATGGATGAAATAAAGGACGAGGACAACCACATGATATGTTTCTAGCTATGGACCATGATAGTCCACCTTTCCTAGACTTTATTACTACACCTTAGCTAGAGATTCCTCTACCACAACCAGCAGTGGGCTAGGGACCAGCGTAGGCTAGACCAAGTTTTATTCTTTCTTTATTGCTCAGAGATACCCTAATTAAGCTATTGGGTATTGTTGGTGGTATGTCATCTAATTATTTATAATATACTGATTAAAGTGTAATTAAGGTAGGTGCAACCAATAGCTGCAGCTTCTACAGTTGAGGTTTCTCCTACGTCGGTTGTTGTTCAGCAGGTAGCTACTCAGGAAGTTGTGAACGAGCCTACTATGCCTTCTAAGAAGTAGAAAATTTTGGTTAGAATGTTTAGGTAGGCTCCACCTATATTTTCTAGTATGCCCGGTGAGGATGCATATGTATTTCAGACTAGTTGTGAGAATATTCTTTATGGTTTAGACCTTATTGATACTTGTGGTATGGAATACACTATTTTTAAGATGGATTTGTCTGCTCATCATTAGTGGAGAGGTTACATGGATTCTAGACTATATGGATCTTCTCCTTTTTCATGGACTTAGTTCTCCGAGATGTTCTTAAATAAGTATATGTTGCACAACCTGAAATATTGATTGAAGGATTAGTTCTCTAGATTGGAGCAGGGCTCTATGAAAGTTTCTAAGTATGAGGCCCATTTTCATGAGTTCACCAATAATACGACTTCTATTTTTTATTCTGAGTATAAGAGGGTTCACTACTTAGTCAGAGGGTTGAGACTCCCTATTCGTATGGATACTGAGAGTCTAGCTACTATGTATAGGACTTTTCCTGAGGTTTTAGACTAAGCAAAGATGATGAAAGAGATACACCATGAGATCTGAGAGGGCTACGATAAGAGGCATATGATTTAGAGACAATTTGTTGGGAGCAATAGTAGTTCCTGACTTGGAGGTGGTAGATCTCATGCTGGGTATTCTATACGTCAATATTTTAATATCAGAGTTAGCCTAGTCATCCAGTTTAAGCAACTCTTTAGATTACTGATGAAGATCAGTTTGGTGTTAGTAGTCACCCTGATAAAGGTAGTGATCATTCCTTGAGGGGTCAACAAGATCTATTACTTTAGGTTCTGCTCATATTTTCCATTTTACCTATGGAATTCCTAGTTATTATTCGTGGTATTGCCCTACTTTGTAGGGGAAAGGTCATTTCAGCTCAGGGTACTATTGTTATTAAAGTAGTTTATCACTCAGGTATAATTGGTTCTCATGGTCGTTGGGTGGTTACCAAATTTCTTGAGGTAGTTCACAGGTAGACAAGAAAGGAGGTTAGTTAAGTGTCCATCCAGATGTCAGGCATGATTAGTTATATGCAGTACCTGCTACACCTGAGACTGATACTTTGGATGTTGTAGTTACAGGTATAATTTTGGTGTGCTGCCTAATTATTTATTATCTATGCCTTTGTGCGTATCTACTATCGTGGGCGATTCTTTAATCGTGGATTGAGTATTAAGATCTTGTGGTGTGATAGTTAGTGATGTTTATACTTGTGTTAATGTAATTATTATTTATATGCTCAACTTTGATGTGATTCTGGGCATGGACTTGTTATCCCACTATCAAGCAGTCATGGATTCTTTTAACAAGAACATTACCTTAGCTATGCCTGGTGTACCGCCAGTCGTGTGCCAAGGAGTGGTAGACAGAAGCCAACAGCGATTATCTCTTATGTTCATGCTAGGAGACTTATTTCTAGGGATTGCGAGTCTTACCTCACTTGTGTTGTGATGCTAGTATTCAGAGTTCATCGCTTTACTATGTTCTTACTATTTGTGAGTTTTCTAAAGTGTTCCCTACTAACATGCCTACTATTCCCCCTATCCATGAGATTAAGTTTGCTATTGACCTCAAGTCCAAGACCAGATCTATTTATGTTGCACATTACCGTATTGCTCGGGCCGAGATTAAGGAGTGGAATTCTAAACTTTAGGGTGTAGCCGTGTTTTCTAAGATTGATTTTAATCTTTGTATTGTAGGATATGTTCTTCTCGGGTTAGATGGGTTAAGGCATTTGAAGTTAGACCCTTGTGGTGTGGATATGCTTTAGGATTTTTTTGATAGAGTCAAGGTGATTCAGAATAGGTTCAGAGTGAATAAGAGTAGGCAAAGGGCCTATGCAGATCGTGGGCATCGTTCCTTGAGATTTGGAGTTGGTGATAGTGTGTTCCTCTATATTTCATGCACGAAGGATGTGATGAGGTTTGGGATAAAGGGCAAGCTTAGTTTGAGATATGTCGGATGTTTTGAGAGTCCCTACGCCATTGGTAAGGTAGCTTATGAGTTATCTTTACCTCTAGACTTTACTATTATTCATCCATGGTTCCATGTCTTTATGTTACAACAATTTGGTCCTGTTCCTTCACATGTGCTTCGATGGGACTCAGGCTAGTTGGATGAGCATTTGACCTTTTGTTGAAGAGCCGGTGCTCAATTTGAATTATGATGTAAGACGACTACGCATTAGAGGAATTCCTGTAGTTATGGTTTAGTGGAGACATTGTCTAGTAGAGGAGGGAACTTAGGAATCGAAAGAATGCAGGGCCATTATCCTCACCTATTTGGTACTTTTTCATCTTTAACTTCTGGGGATGAAGTTCCTTTAGTAGTGGATATTGTAATGACCCTTCAGGTCATTTTCCATATTTCCACATATTTCCATCGTTAGAGGTAATCCAAATCTTCCCCATGATATTTATGACTTGCTGGAACTACTAGTTCGGTTACTAGGCATCTCGTTTAGTTTTTAGAGTCTTTTCTTTATTAGAAGTCTTCGCTAGTTCTAGATGGAACCGAGAAAAAACTTTAGTAAAACGACCTCAAATTCAAACTCCAACTACACCAGAAGCTTTGAAATATCAATTTTAGGCTAGGTAGACCTTTAGTTTGGGTCCCATTAAACACAAAGCCATTTTGACCTGTTGGTCGGAAAGTAAAAAATTTGAAAGATATAGGTGTGGGGCCTATAATTGGTCTAAACAACCTTTGATCGAAAATCCAACATCATCAATGTGTCTAGAACATTAAATCTAGTGGGGTTACATAGTTCATAGTGAAAATCATAGTCTGAATCAGCTTTGAAGGTCAAAACAAGTTTTGGAATTATTGTACTAGTGCCATGGTGATCATGGACAAGCCAATGATAATCGTGAAAGGGAGATTGTGGCCCAATTAATGGCGATCGCAGCATGTACAAGCCTGGAGGCTCTAAAAATAGGCCCCTTAGTCGCAATTTTGTCCATTTTCACTTCTTCTTGAGATGTAGAAACCCTTGAATGATGTGATAACTTCAAATTGAGTCTAGGGTATGAGTTGGAAGCTTATTTAAAATATATTTTTGTGATTAAAATGGATTTGAGGTATGAATTCTTCCATTCCATGCTTTAATTCCTTGAATTCTTGAGAAAAACCCCAAATAGCTCGGAGGCTTGATTTAGCCCCAAATAAGCTTAACCCTTACCAATTTCTTGATAGTTCTGATTCCATAATGGTGTATGAATATACAGTTAGTTTTTGAAACCCGTTTTCCATACGTGGGTCCCACTTGGGATTTTTCATTTCTTTTTAGACCTGATGCATAATAGTATAATATGGGCATTGTTATTCTCCTATTGATGTATAGAATGTGTTTTTGGTAGCATGACACCTTGAAGAAGCTTCTAACAAGGAAAAAATAAAGGTTTAGTAGTTCATGAGCTTCCTTTGTATTTGAGGTACGTTATGCTTACTTCATGTTAGATTGAGGTATGTTATAGTATAATTATTTTATCTTGTTAGACTGGGAATGGTTCTAGGTGTTGGTTTAATAGATAGTAACACTTGGGATTAGGTGAATCACTTAGGTAGGTTGAACTCATGGGTTGGGATGCTTGACTTGTAGGCTAGAATCTTAGTTAATTTGACATATTGTATCATGGATAGCATGAGAACGTGCTAGTTGAATTAGTTAGTTGGGCATGACCTTGTCACTCATATTACAGGTAAGTTGACCCCTAGTTGCATATATTCGGGAAATTTCCTTAGTTTCTTGGGATGAGTTAAGATTAGTGCTTGAGAAAGACAATTATCTTTGGACTATTGCGGCTTGACACACATCTAAGACTTGATTTAGGTACCTTATCCTAGTCTAGGGTAAAAGTTAGACTTGAAATTTATTTTGGGAAATTAAAAATGGGATCATGACCCATCTTAAGCATGGACTTATGTATCTCCATTGATGATCTTAGACGCTTGTTAAATTCATAGAGAATGCCTTTGTGGGCATGTTGTCTAACCTTGGTTAATGAATTATGGTGATAATACTAAAAATGTTATAAATGGTTGTTGACTAAATTAGCATTAATGCTATGAGTAGCTATGGCTTATGCTATTAATTAAGACCATGTCTATTTTATCATGTGGACCATTGACTAGACTACTATTTTTGGCATGGGCTATGATGTTACTCATTTTATGCTTTTTTCTAGTAACCAATCTAGTAATTATGCTAGAAAGCCCTCTTGTTGCTAATATTGTGAGCCATGATACTAAGGGCTCTAGATGGTATATTTATTGGCTACATGAGAAGTTATGCTACTAACCATGTTGAACCTGATAATGCATTGTGATATTCTTGCCATATATATTCATATATTTATTGATAAATTATCCTTGATGACGAATGATGAGATACGATGGTATGATTTGTCTTACTTCTCCTTTACTTTACCCTTCGTGGGGCTTGTACTTTATTTTAGCCCTCGTGGGGCTTGTCATTTATTTTTTTCCTTGTGGGTATTGTCCTTTATTATTGATATATTGATGTGGTATGATGCCTAGAAAGGCTAGAGGATATAATAATGACATGATGATGCCCGACAAGGCAAAAGGAAATATTAATGATACGATGATGTCCGGCGAGACCGTAGGATATATTGATTTTATGATGTTGCCCGATGAGTACAGAGGATATGGTAATGATATGATGATATCCAACAAGGACAGAAGATGATTATTGATATGCCTATGAGCATGCATAACTGTTTGATTCTTGCTAGCCCTATGTATGGCAAAAATATATATATGCATGCTATTATATGTTTGTATCCGTGTGTGTAATTAGGGTATGATGTTGCCCTTAGGGTGTCGGTTAAAGTTCAATAGTATTAAGAACTTATAAAGAGGAGTAGTTAATGTGTAATGATAATCAGAGAGTTGTTATGGTTATTTGGTTAAGTTATGAATCAAGACTAGTTAATAAGAGCGAACTAGTTGTAAAACAAGGATTCACCTAGTGCGTAAAGCTAGTACCAAATAAGGGTTAATTAAGATTTGTTGGCAATTAGAATATGCTTTGTGGGGACTTTTTGTCAATAAAATCGACTAGTTAATAACCCTTGTATAGCAAAAAAACATGATTTAGTAGTTATTGATAAATACGGTGATAATGATGATAATATTGTGTAATATGGATCTATGGTCAATGTAGATATCTATTGGAAATTCGGTAAGATGTCCGATTGATGATAAATGCGGAATATGATTGAATGATGATGAATTTTTTTTATGTTTCTAGATACTATGTTGTTAGTATATCTTTGGGTGTACTCTCCAGTTTTATGGGATGCCGTAATGGGTTCCTTTATGCACTAGTTGGTGTATAGGCGCCAACTTTGTACTTGTGTTACTTGTGATTAGACTTGTGTTGCTATATGATTTCAAATAATTTATTTCTTATACAAGACAATATTGACACGTGATGATGTGTGAGGTTATACGATTGTTCAAATTTAATTACTTATTATATAGAGTGATGAAAGAGTTGATTTAGGTTTGATTTAGTACCCTCCCTTAGCTATGTTTATCTGTCAGTATATCATCTTTTTATTAAAACTTAGCTCACTCAACCGATGATGCTCATTGAGTACCCGTTCTTTTGGTACTCATACAAAACTTTTGTACCCTTTGGTGTAGATCCAAGTACTAGATACTGTCGTTGAGTTCAGTTTGTTCGGCCTTGACATTCTGGAGATAGGGTAAGATCCTGGAGTTTCAAGTCGCCTATTTCTTTATATCTTTGATTCAGTATTTTTCATTTGAGATAGATGTATTAACTAATAAATATTCTTTGGTAGAATTGCTATTACTATCATACTTAGATGCTCTTGTAATAACTATACCAGGTCGTGGGACTGGTATCCGTGTTTAGTTATCCTTTTATATTAGAACACTATTTATGTATATCTTGTGTTCATTTATTTTGGTCTAGTTAGGTATTCTTGCCTAATTAACCCATTGAGTTAGCTCTAGTTTAAGGTATTGGCTTACCTACAAACGGGTTATAGTAGGTGCCATCATGACTTGTAAATCAGATTGTGGCTGATGTAATGCTCACAACAAACCAAAATAAGAATTTCAAATACAACAAATATACCAACTATGTGAGGCCAAATCCACTCATTATGCCAATCATCTATGAATCCAATGTAATATGTTGTAACACCCCGTATTCAAGTACGTGTATTGGCGTATTCAAATACATGTATTCATCTTATTTATATGGAATTAATTTTTTTATTTTATTTATACCGGAATTTGCCGGTCGATGGTTCTATGCGAAGGTTATTGAATAAGCTTTCCAACGATATAAAGATTTCCAAAAATGAATAGGTTTCGGATATAATCGAGCACGTTGGAAACTATAAAACGGTGGCCCGGGATATTTGGGAATAGTAAATGTGCAGGAAAATTTCCTGCACACAAACTACTGAGGCCAGCCGAATTTTTGGGTCAACTTAGAACGATCATAACTCCCTTAATATAATGAACTGGGAGAGCTGCAACCTATAAAAATAAATATATTTGAGTCTTCTTTCCAATGCAATTGGTTTCATCCAAATCCAACGTCTGAGTAAGGAGTTACACTCGTTTTACTTCAGCGTATCAAAACAGAATTTTAGGGTCAACTTCAAACGACCATAACTCCTTGTACAGGATGAACTGGGTAGCCTACTTTATATGAAATGAAATACCTTTGAATTATCCTTCCAACGATACTAATTTCACCCAAATATGATATTGGAGCAAAGCGTTATGGTCGATATACTTTAGCTTATCAAAACAGTCCACCAAAGGACAAATTTGACATTATTTAAATTTCAAAGGCATTTTGGTCATTTCCTATTATATTATGGACGGGAATATGTGTATATATACATGTATATGAGTTCAAAAACTCATTTTAATCATCAATCATTGAGAAAGAACAAAACCTTGCCAAATTTGACCTTTAAATTACTTTTGACCTTTAAATTACTTTTGGTGCAAACAGGATTGCATAATCAAGAGGTGAATTCTAAGGTATGAATATTGTTTGCATTTGTTCTTTTCCATATGTATATGTGTGATAGAGGATTATATGTATTGGTTGTTATTGGAAGGTGATAAAAATAGGGTTATGAACTATTTTGCATGGTTTGGTTGTATTGAATTGTTGAAGGTGAATATGTTAATTGAGTTATGGAAGGTGTATATGGTGATACACTATTGAATTGATGATTATTTATGTCTATGGATCAATTTGGTTTAATGGATTGGTTGGAAGGATAAATGAATCCAAACTTGATATTGGAGGATGTTGTATGAATATGCATGGCATATGAATGTAATTGGAGTATAAGAGGGTTAAAGTGACACCCTTTATGGTGTAATTAAGGCTTACTACTTAACCACTAGTTTGGTGAATTCAAATAATTGAATTTTGATGTTTGGTCGCTAATACTAGATTGATCTATATGTTCATTGTAGATAAGTAATCCGAAAAGACAGGAAGTCCATTTGGGACTAGTATTGAAGGTTGACAGTCAGGTATGTAAAGCATACTCTATACCATATCTTTGGCATGAAAGTGAACAATTTTTATATTAAGAAAGTTTCCAAAGTTATTCAATAACATGTGATCCATAATGGTTTTGTATGATGTCCTACGTTACCAATGAACTTGTTTCCACCCTACAAGATGTCAAGACATTCCAATACTTACTTGTCTTCCAAATCTTACATGTTTATTGCACTAATGAATGTCAGAAGGTATCCGGTTACTCAAACAAGATCCATGTGCTATTAATGACTCCAAAACGTTTCATTGATATACCAATAAGTTCCTACTTCATTGTTACGGGATTGATGACTCCAAAACACTTCATTGATGTGCCAATGAGTTCTTACTTCAATGTTATTGCATTGATGGTCTATTTATATGTCTCTTATTGATGTATCATTCTTTCAAATTATCAAAAATGCGGTGGAGACCAAAATAACAATCTCAAAAATTAATTGAACTAAGTGATGGAAGTTCTCTCTTATCGGGTTGTATCCCAGGGGCATAAGCCTATCATGGGTCGATCCCTATTTATGTGTTTATGGGTGGTATCCCAGGGGCATAAGCCTATCATGGGTCGATCCCAGTTGATATGTACTGGAGGCAGCCTAATGGTCATAGTAAAGTACATTAATGATTACAAAGATGATAAGAACGAAGGTAAAGTGATTGAATAAATACAATGTACAGGTTGTCACAAGTTCTAGTAAGTGTGGTCCACTCCTATTACGATTTATTCACTTGTTTTTGATTTCTATTTAGCTCCTATATCATATGTGATTATCTACAACTTTACATACTCAGTACATATTTCGTACTGACGTTCCCCACGGGGGACCTGCATTTCATGCTGCAGGCAAAGGTACCTCAGCTCATAAACCGGACAAGTAGGAGCCAAGATATCCAACTACTTTTGGTGAGCTCCAGTTTGCTTTGGGGCTTTCCGTGTCATGTCCAGTCACTTTTGGTATTGTATAGAAGTTAGTTATATGGCTGGGTGTGTCCCGACCTTAGTTAAACTCTGTGTATTATATAGAGGCTTTGTAAACCTAATGTACAGTCAAGGTGGTGTTTTGTTAATAGACATGATGGCTCTAACGGCCAAGTATTGTATATACATATATATGTGTGCTCGAGCTTATACAGGTGATTATTTCCTTTTATATGCGACATGATGCTGCTCGAATTTCGGGTTGTCATAGAGGTGTGCATGGGAAGTATAAGGTTATAAGCTGGTTCTCCCGGGCCTCCTCGATTACGGGTGCCAGTCCGCCCCAATAGGATTTGAGGCATGACATACATTTGCCGATAAAGTAAAATACATAACAGAATTCCATTGATACCACATAAATTCCAATTTAGGGGTTTTCACCAGAACAGGTACAATCAAATATACATACTTAAGGCTAACAAAATCATGTAGGACTCCACACGGTCACGCATAGCAATTAATATCTCAAAAACCACCAAATAACAACAACATAGGCCCCCACACGGTCACAACACAATTATAAAGCCATTTCCATAATTAGTTCCCACACCCATAACATGATTTAATACCATTATTAACTACCCAGCCCAGTTTGAAGAATGTTAAGCCATAACCTCCCTCAAATTCCTAAAAAGGTACAAACAAGCCTTCTACACCAAGCTTTTACCTCACAAATGGACTAGGAATAAACAAAAACACACAAATATGTAATCTACTTGTTAAAAAGAAGCCAACTATACCCATAATTTCCATTTACGGGTTGGGACTAAATGGACACTCAGAATGGTTCTTTTAAAAGGAAGGAGAAAACCATAATTTTTGTCTAAACAGATATTTTAAAATATTGAAGGAACTTTTGAAGAAAACTAAGTGAAAAAAGTTGAAATTAGGTTTTAAATCGAGCAATTCCTACTATAGGCCTTTCATGAAAAAATCCCAAATTCCACTTTTAAATCAAAGTTTACAAGATTTAAATGATCAAAACTGAAGAAAAGTAATTGAAATTATGAAAAATCATGAAAAGGAGGATTTGTATTGCCTAGGCAACCAGGTGTTGCATCTACGACACCTTCTTAGCACGCAAGTGTTACATAAGCGACCAGGCTGTCTCTTAAGAGACAAGCATTAATCGAGCCTTGTGTTGCTTATGTGATACTTTAGCTGTCAAGCCAAGTAACTTAAGTAACCAAATTGTTGCTTGAGTGGTACAACAGATAGAGGAGACTTGGAGAATATCAAATTCTCCGCGGACCCTTGAGATTTATCTAAAAAACAGAAAACGTAGATGATCTATGCTAATTGACTATTTGATGCTCCAATCTCAATGGTAATATCAGATATTTGAAAAAAAATCATTTTCACAAAGTTGAGCCCCGAAATACATTTTCACAATATTCCAAACCAAGGGTTGAAATGAGATATAAAATTCGTAAAACCACAAAACATTATTACCATCGTAATTTCAACGTTCCAAATTTGCTGGTGCAGTCCAGTTTTCCATCCAATGGATAAATCAATAAATGGTCACTAAAGTTAGCTATAAAGCCGTTATAAACACCAAAACCAATAATCTCGGACAAATCACATCTAAATGCATTAGGAACCGTGCCAATTATTCACACACTGCAAAACTACAACAAAGGAACCACGGGGAGGCGTATAGTGGTAAAATAAAACAAAATATGTATTTCACAAAAATCACCAAAAATCAGGTCATTTTATCATCCACCACTAAGAATCTAGTTCATCCTCAAACTAAAGGTAAGAGAAATTACCTGAATCAGCAAAAAAATGGGGATAACTACCACATATATCAGATACGACCTCCTTAGTAGACTCATCTACAAGTCGATATCTCCACTAGATCTTAACCACTAGAATATCTCAAGAATCCACATGCCTTACCTCCATAGCTAAGATGGAGACATGCCCCTCAATCATTGAAAAATTCTTGTCTTACTACTATGAATCCCAGCAAATAGCAAGATACTAATCCGAAATGTAATGATAAAGCATGGAAACACGAAAATCTTGATACATAAATAATAAATATGAGGCTAATGCTAACTCATAATCCACTTCCCCAATAGTCCAATGAATCTACAAAGGTCCAACATACTTGGTACTAAGCTTGTCCCTCTTCCCAAACCATATTACGCCCATCATGGGCAGCACATGAAGAAAGACTCGATCACCAAGACAAAATCTCAGGGCACGAAGTCAATGATCCCTATAGAACTTTTGACTACTCTGAGCTGCTTGAAGACTAACCTGAATAACTCAAAATGTGTCCAATGACTCATAAAGGAAGTCTGTATCTTGAGGTCTAACATTATAAACCTCAAATTAACCAACTGGAGAGTGATAGCTCCTTCCATACAAACCCTCAAAAGGATCCATCTCAATACTAGAATGGTAGTCATTATTATATGCAAACTCTATTGAATATAAATTCTTCTCCAACTGAACACCAAAGTCCATCACACTAGTATGGATCATACCCTCAAAAACCTGAATAGTTCACTTCGACTGACCATCAGTCAGGGGTGAAAAGTTATACTATGATAAACCCAGGTACCCAACTCCTTCCAAAATTTCCAAAAATAAGTTGTGAACACTGAACTTCGATCTATGATGATGGGTACTGGAACACCATGAAGACCAAATATCTAACGAATATCGATACAGGATAACCTTTCAAGATTGAAAGAAACATAAATTTGAAGGAAATGGGCAGGTTTGTTCAATCAATCTACGATCACCCAAACACTATTATAACCATAAGAAGTATAAGGCAAACCATTCATGAAGTATATAGTGTTCTATTCCCATTACCACTCAGAATGGGTAACCTCTTAAGCAAACCACTAGGTTTCAAATGCTCAGCTTTCACCTACTGGAAACATAGGCAATAAGCTACAAAATTTGCTATATCTTTCTTCATACCACCCCAACAGTAGTGTTGGCTTAAATCATGATACATCTTAATCACTCCTGAATGGATAAAATACCTAGAGAAATGAGCCACTTACAAAATTAATCTAATTTAATAACCTACTCTCAGCTTATAAAATCGACCTCTAATCCTCAAAACAACATGAAAATCAAGTGAGGATTCGTTAGCCTCACCACTAAATACCTTATCTCGAATCACTCTAAATCCAACATCATCTAACTGATGATTCCAAATCTGTTCCATCAAGGAATACCTAGCCTAAAAAAATTCAAAAAAACACCTAGGTGTTCAAATATCAAGGGTAAAAAGATGTGCCAACCTACCTATACTATTCAATTTTTAACTCAAGGTATTAGCAACCACATTAGCCTTACCTGGAAGATAGAGAATAGTAAGATCATAATCCTTAAGTAACTAAAGATAATGGTGCTACCTCATATAAAAATCTCATGAAGGGAAGAAATACTGAAGGATATGATGATCCGAGGAAATCACACAACAGACTCCGTACAATTAGTGCCTCTAGAACTTCAAAGAAAATATAACTGCGGCTCACTCAAAATTATGAAAAGCGTAATTCCTCTCACGGGGTCTTAACTAACAAAAGGAATATGAAAATACCTCACCCTTCTATATTAACACAATACCTAAACAAATACCAGAAGCATCACAAAAGATAGTAAAACCCATGCCCTCATTGGGCAAAGTCAAGTGAACAACCAATAAGAATTAGAATTTAAAAATTGAACCAATATAGCAACCATGTGTGTAAAAATCTACTCATTATTCCAACCATCCCTGAATCCAGTGTAAACCATATGCTAATAGAGTAAATCACACAGCAATATGCCATTGATGCCACATCAATACTAATTTAGGATTTTTACCAGAAAATATACAATCAAATAAGCATATTAAGGACAATTAAATCATATAAGACCCCACACAATCACTCACAATAATTAATGTCTCAAAACCATGACATAACGACAACATAGGCCCCCATATAGGAACAACACAATTATATAGACCTGTCCATAATTAGTTTCCCCACCCATAACATAATTTTACACCATTGGTACCTATCTATCCTAGTCTGAAGAATGTTAAGCCATAACCTACTTGATATCCCAAAAAAGTTTAAGCAAGCCTTCAATAACAAGCTCTCACTTCACGAGTAGAACAAAAATAAAATAAAATACAAATATATGGAATCTAGAAATTAAAATAAAACCAGTGACACTCATATTTCTCATTTTTGAGTTGGGGTCAAAACGGACCCCCAAAATGAGTTTTTGAAAAAATGGTAAAATTATTATTTTTGTCAAATTAGATATTTCCCAATATTTAAGAAACTTATAGAAGTAAGACCAAGTGAAAACAAGTTAAAATTAGGGTTTAAATTGAGAATGTCTACTTTAAGCCTTATTGGCCAAAATACCCGAATTTTGCTTTTAGGTCCATGTTTTTAAAAGATTTAAATGATAAAAACTTATGAATAGTAATAGAAATAGTTATTTACAGCTAACCCAAGCTTAAAATTGAAAAATAACACCTAAAAACTCAAAAACCCAAGCTTTAAGTCTTAAAAATTTGTAAAAAATCACAGAAAGAGTATTTATATTACAAAGGTATCACCTCAGCGACCATTGGATTGCTTGAGCGGTTGTTGCTTAAGCAACCAAATGTCACTTGCTCAATACTCGTCTAGCATACAAGTGTCACATAAGCAACCAGGCAGTCACTTAAGGAACAACCTTTTAGGTGAGCCTCGTGTCGCTTAGGTAACACTTTGGTTATCAAGCCAACCATATAAAGCAACCAATGTGTTGCTTAAGGATTGCACCAGATAGACACTTGGAGAATAGCATCTCTCTGTGGAACCCTTGAGATTCATGTAAAATCACGCAAATGCAAATGAGCTATGCCACTAGACTAAATTCGATGCTTTAGACTCATTGGCAATATTGGATTTTTAAAAAAATATCATATTCACAAAGTTGACCCCTGAAAACCAATTTCACAACTTTAAAAACCTAGCGTCAAAATTAGATATAAAAGCCGTAAAACCATGCCAATGATGTTACCAACCTATAATAAATTTTCAAATATTTTGGCAAAGTCTATTTTGCTATCTATCATGCAAATCAATAAATGTAGAATCAAAGTCAGCTATAAAGACTTTATAACTACCAAAAACCACAATCTCACACAAATCACAATGAAATGAATGGACAACAATATCAATCATCCCAAACTATAGAAATACCATAATGTAACCATAATGAAGGGCTAAATTTTTAAATCACATAGTAATAAGTATTTCACAAAAATGAACTAAAATTGGGTCATCACAAATAAATATCTTGAGTACCCTAAACTACATTATCACCCTTCTTAGAATGGGCTGCATCTGACTTACTAGCACCTGAACTGAATATAAACTCTAACCCCTCTTCAGAGTAAGGGCCGACTGAATCCTTCTCTTTGCTTCAACTATAACTCCACTCATCCTCTCCCTCATAAGACTAGGGAGAAATAACAGAATTTGGTGGTAAAGTCATGGATGACTTCATCCGCTGCCCAGTATGGATGACACGATATCGTAAAGTCTAGCCTTTACTGCAATGCCTGTGGTGGTGTAGAATGAGAGTCCAACTAAATAGTAGTTGGTACCAACTAAGATCTTGATTGAGTAGCTTGCCTGGCTATAACCTGCCTCTATGTCTGACCCTTATTCTAGGATGGAACCTAGGGTGCTCTATCCTCACTCATATATTACTCCTTAAGGGATCTGCTCTGCTGAAGAGACTCATCCCTCAACAAGGATTATACTTCATTTTTAGTATAGCCTTGGGTATTATACTACTCTTAAACAGAGTTGTTAGTGAATGACACTAAATATTAGATCAAGAACTAAGAAGAAAATTGGCATTCCATCTCAGAGGCAACATATGAGCCATACCTATAGGCCATAGGTAGTACCTACAGGAATATACGTAGTCTCACAAGTAGCATACAAATCTATGAATCTTTAGGGCTTCTTTTCTAACTACTTTATGGCCATCTAGGTGCTCATAGGTGGGTCTCATGGATTCCAACGAATGGTATTTGAAAATTTTCCTAATATTTCCATCCAACAGAGATAAATTTTGAATGTTCAAACCAGATTCAACCACTATGAAATGCATCACTTTAATTTTTATAGGTAATTCTAACATTACTCCAGTCAATTCACTTCTACTCTACTTTTAGTGTGATCATAGGCTTCCTTAATCAAGAATCATCTATTAACTAAATTTTCACCATTTTTAGGCTCTAAATATTGTATGAAATATTCAAGTGTACATAGTAATTTAGATCAAGTAAAATTTTTTCTAAGTGCAATCTCAATTTCAATGATGAAGAATAATTTTTGCAAACTAAATGGAATCAAGAAATCTTACCATAAGTGAAGAATATAGATGATGAATATGAAAAATTAGTTACCCTTAACTTCTCAGCATAATGTATACAAGTAGGGTGATATGAAGTACTATTTACCTTTTAACCTTTTAGAAGGAAAGTGAAGAGTTTAAATTTTAGAGGGAGAGTGTAATAGAAGAGTTGGGGGAATAAAATGGTCAAATCTAGGGTTTTATATGATGGGAATGCTAGATTGAGTTGGGTCATATGGGCTTGACCAATGAATTTTTAAAAAATTTGACCACTTGTTCAACCCTACCTATGAACCTACTAAAGGGTCATAGGTAGTACCTATGACCCTGTAGATAGGGTTGTCGGTTGGTATCAATAGTATAATTTTTCTCGAATTCCTATGACCCTACCTATGGGGATATAGGTACTACCAATAGGGTTATAGGTCGGGTCCTCAACTTAAAGTTTAGAGATCTAAATTTACTTCTAATTCCCACGACTAAACGTACACGTTGTGGGTTAGACCTACAACCCCATAAGTAGGGTTGTAGGTCCACTCACATGCACTTGTCTGAAATTTTACAATTTTTCCATTCTCCAAGTGTTTCTCCATGCTTTAAACATAAAAAATAGAAATAAAGTGAACAGTAAAACTTTGGGTTGCTTCCCATGCTGCGCTGGAATTATCCTCACGACAAAACGTGGCAATGTTGGGTATTGGGACTTAAGTAAAATGCCCATGGGTTTCATCTCATAAAATACTTGATTTAATATCATGACATAATACAACTCTCTTTTCTACTTAGACTTCGCCTAGCTAATATTCTTACACTTTATCAGCTTATCCATGTTTCCCATGTAATGCTTAATATATTGCCCATTCATTTTGAATTGATTGGGAAACACCATCTCATTTAGATCAATTGCACCATATTGAAATACTATGACCATGATGAATGGTCCAAACTATCTAGATTTAAAATTATTAGGAATTAAGTAAAGTCTCAAATTATACAACAAGACTATCATTGGGTTGGAATTCCTTCTTCTTAATCTTTTTTTTCATGGTACAATTTTATGTTTTCCTTATCTAAGGTTTAACCTTCATAAGAATGGAGTTAACTCATTTATATTATCATTCTCAAATATGCGTCATCACTCTACTCAAAATTTAGCTTCTTCAACACCTATAGTGCCTTATGCTCAAGTTTGATAGACAAGTGGAATGCCTTTCCATACTCAAGGTGATAAGAGAAGGCACCTATCAGATTTTTGTAAGTTATTTGATAGGCCCAAAGTGTATCATTAGAAATTCTCGACCAGTTAGTCTAGTTAGCATTCACAATATTTGATAAAATGGGCTTTATCTCACCATTCGAGACCTCAACTTGCCCACTTTTTATGGATGGTAAGGTGAAGCAGCCTTATAATTCTTAACTAATTTTTCAATTAGGGCCTTTAATAAATGATTGCAAGAAATAGGACCCACCATCACTAATGATATCTTCTTGAGTACCAATCTGAGAAACAATCTTATTCTTCAAAAATATTGTTACACTTTGACCCTTATTAGTGGGAAGCGTAACAACTTCCACCCATATGAGATATTGTTGATTGCCACCAAATGTACTTCATCCCATGTGCACTCATGAATGGACCCTTAAATCAATTTCCTATGCATCAAATAACTCGAGCTCAAGAACAGGTATTATAGGGTGAACATGCTTACTTGAGATATTGCCCTGCCACAGGCATTAGTCATAGTCCTGAGCATATTCATATGAATATTTATAAATTATTGGTAAATAGTAATCACACTGCACTGACCCTCAAATAGAGATAAATGATAGGCCTTTAATATACTTATCATCTCAACTTTGAGAATACATGTCCAAATTACACCATCTGCACACACCAAAAATTAGTATCGCTCATAAAAAAACTTTTGTTCCTCATTCATAAATAATTTTTGTTGCTAAAATGACATATCTTCTGGGATGAGGTCACTTGCCAAATAATTTGCAAAATTAACAAACTAAGGGATTAAGTCTTATGATGCTACCAAGGTGTGCTCATCTGGTAAAGTATCATCAGTCTAAAGCTTATGCCCTAGATTTAACATTGTCTCATTTTATAGGTGGCATAGATGGTTTGTAACCTAATTTTCTATTCCCTTTTAGTCCTCTAACTCAAAATTGAACTCTTCTAGCAATAGTATCCATCAAATAAATCTAGGTTTAGTATCCTTCTTCATTATAGGTTACCTATGATATGCATGGTTAGTATGTACAATGACTTTGGTACCAATCAAATAGGACTCGAACTTTTTAAAAGGAACACCACCACAAGTAACTTCTATTTATTAACCATGTAATTTTTCTATATAGGGTTGAGTTCTTTTCAGGCATAATAAATAAGATGAATTATTTTTTATGTCTATAGCCTAGGACAACTTTTAAGGCCACACCACTAGCGCCACACATCACCTAAAATGGAAAGGTCCAATTTGAAGACATAATGATAGAAGCAGAAATCAAAATTTTTTTGGATCTCAACAACTTTGAGACAAGCATCATAAGAAACAAACTTTACCTTTTTCTCTACTAATTTGCATAGTGAATTTGGATTCTAAGAGATGTCTTTGATGAACCACATATAAATACTTGCATGACCTAAGAAACTTTGATTGCCTTTTATAGAAATGGGTGGAGGAAAATTTTCAATTACCACAGTTTTAGCCCTATCAATCTCTATCCCTTTTATTTAAAATATGTTTCTAAGAACTATCCCATCTTTAACCATGAATTGAAATTTGTTCCAATTTAGAATAAAGTTGCACTTCTATCATATCTGGAGTGCATTAGGCAAGTGAGCCAAAAAGTCATCAAATAAGTCACCCATAATAGAGAAGTCATCCATGATGACCTATGTAGTATCCTCTACTAAATCAGAAAAGATAGATATCAGATAACACTGAATATGGTAAGAATATTACCAATACTGAAATGCATCCTCTTGAATATAGTCATACCATATGGACAAGTGAAAGTGGTTACCCTTTGTTCTCTAGAGTAATAGAAATTTGATTATATCCTGAATAACCATAAAGAAAATAACACCATCATCTACCTATAAGGTAGTCTTTCCTGTGATCGCTTCTTGAGTATGCCAATTGAAAGTTCTTCATCTTAAGTTGTATGGTTCATTTATGGTAGTGATCTTGACCTTGGCATTGATGTCAAGATTGGTACTTTCTTCCCCAGTGAGGCAATTCATCGATTGATCGAGTTATGATTGTCCTACTTTGATGGATTTAAGAAAACCATTTTAAGAGTTTGTTCATCCTAATAAGGTTTAGTGGATTATTTCTCCTTGATATTATATGCCTATGGCTATTCTTTGTTGAGATGGAGTTTTGGACTAGTTATCTTTAGGTTAAAGTGGTTTCCTCCAAGATGCTAGAGATTTTGCTATTACTAGAATGGTTTGTGGCCTCTATGAGTCCTTGAGTATGTTTTGATAGTTCATGAGTTCCAGTGGATATAGAGTGGGTTATATGCATTTCTCAGATGGTGATTTATCCTTTAGCATGATTTCTTTCCCATAGCTACATTTTATTTTCTCAAGCTAAAGTAGAGTTGGTTATTTGTGTTTTTAGCCAATGGTACATCCTTTTGTTTATTTTAATCTTTAAGTATGTCTTAATTTTTACTCAGTATGATTTAGCTTGGAGATAGCTGATTTGGTTACTAAAGTTGAGTTGAATAGTTGGCATAAATATTGACATATTGGCTTGATTCTTGTATTGATGCCTTAGAATAAGGATTTAGAAGTCATGATAGATTTGATGTATGAATGCCTACCCATCTTTAGGTTTTGTTAAGGTAGTTGAGATCTAGCGATTCAGCCTTAGTGTTGAGACATCTGCTAAAAATTGTAGAGCTTTAGTGCATCCTTTTTTTATTTATCTCAATTTGGGTTTCATTATAGGATGGTTGATCCTACTCTGTGGTTACCTATTCAGTTTTATCAACTTTAGTTGGGTTATAGTTGATAAGTGTTTAGATCATAGTTTATGGACCCGGTATTAGTTCCTTAATCTTTCATTTTGGGTCTTCAGTTTCTTTTAGAATTTTAGATGATATACTCAGCGGGAGTTGTATGCTTAAGTTAAGTTCATCATTATTTAGTTCTAGGTTTATTAGACATCATGGAGCAGATCGTTTAGTGCTGAGTCACTATGCCTTGAACTTCTAGATTTTAATTTTTATTTCTATCCGAACTAGTTTTAGCATTGGCAATGATTGCATTCCATTATTATCTATATTCAAGCACCCGGATTGTGCTTTATGGGCTTATTGTCATGTTGGCCATTTGGACTTTCACATATAATCTTCAGTTCTTAGAGTTTCTTTGATAGGATTTTACATATAGGACTCATGTGATTTTTCTCTTTGTTAGGAGTGGATAGCAGGTGTGGAATTGTAAAGGATGGTAATATTTGGATTTGGAATGGGTGGTACAACTCATGTCTTAGGTTGTTTTTGGCTTGGATGAGCCTTTATAAATTTGTGTAGGTTTCAGGATGGTATTAGTGTGTTGTGGTTCAAATTTACGTGCATCAGCCTTTTTTTATTAGTTGGACGCCTAGTGGTGGTTGAAGTTAAGTTTTGACGGTTTGAAAATGAAGTGATAGAGTTGGTTGTAAAAAGGATTCCTATGGCTAAATCCCTTGGAAGTGCCCTCCTTTCATGGACGTTATCAAGGAAATCGTGCTTGGAGCATGCAAGCATAGTTCCTCATCTTTTTCAGCTTTTGATAACTTTTTATCAATTGACTTTCGAGTATGAAAGTCCACTTAGTAGTGCATATTGTAACGACCCTCTAGGTCATTTTTCATATTTCTTCTTATTATTTCCGTTAGAGCTTTCCCATTACTTCCCAAACTAATTTATGACTTTGTAGGATTGACAATCTAGTTATCGGGTACTTTGTTTATTTTTTAGGGTTAATTCTCTCTTTAGAAGTCTTCGCTGGTTAAAAATGGCCACCGGGTGAAAACTTTAGTAAAATAATCTCGTATGTAAATTTTGACGATGCCAGCAACTCTGGAATATAAATTTTAGGATAGGTAGACCTCTCGTTCTAGTCCCAATGCACCCTTGCTCATTTCTACCTATTGGTTGGAAATTTGGAAAAATACAAATATAGGTGTGGAACCCATATTTTGGTTAAATGACCTCAAATAGAAAATTCAACTTCACTATCACATCCAAAATAATAAATTCAGTAGGGTTGCATAGTTCATTTGTATATATCATATTAAAAATGATTCTAGAGGCCTTCGCAAAAATTTGGAAATTTTTCCAAGTTTCAGTTAATAACTGGTGCTTCTGTGATTGCACTCTAGAGATCACACCAGTGTGTATAAAGAGGGTAGTGTGATCATACGAAGGGTAGTGGTGATCACCACACCTGCTCCTGATACTAGGGTGGGTGATTGCCTACTTGGATGTTAGATTGATACAAATGATTACCTGGAACTGGTCGAAAAAAACCCTTTATATTACGAATTATCCAATTTTTTATTCATACCTTGAGAGCAAAATCCATAAAGGGTGTCGTAACTTTAAATTTGAGATTGTTGTTGATTGGGAAGCTTGTTTAAAATCTATTTTCATGAATATCACCTAATTTAAGGTAAGAGTTCACCTTTTTATTGGTAGAATTTCTTTATTATTTGCCCAAAATCCTAATAGTTTGAGGTCTTGATTTTTGCCCCAATTTAGCTTGGTTTCATACATTTTGTTGAGTTAGGATTCTTGAGCATGTATGAATGTTGGGTTGGTCTCGAACATGAATGTTTCGTCAGTGGGATATATATAGAGATTTGGGTGTAATTTTTGGACCTTAAGTGCAATGGTGCAACATGGATATTATTATTCTCATAATATGAGTAGATTATGATTTTGATAGGGTGACTATATTTAAGGATCATGAAGAAAAGATGGATGTTTGGTTCATGATTAAAGGATTTACGGTTTAGCATTGAAGTAAGGCTCTATTTGCTCTTCTCTGTAAGATGATGTGTGTTATATGTTCCATGTGAATGTGAAAGTTATGACTGATTATTGATAGAATAACTTAGTTTGGATTATTGATGTTTTAGGATTAGATGAGGTTTTTTGACCCGTAAAGCAAAATTCATATCACACTTTTAGAATCCTATTACCTTTTCCTTTAGATTAAATTATTTCGTACAATGGTTATGATATGACACTAGGTATGGGACATTGTTTATGTATTAGAAGAATTTTTTGCATGACTAACTTTATTTGAACTATTCTAGTGATCTTGAAATCGTAATTTAGGTGGAGTTGACTTATTTGTTCATGTTTATACGTGGAATTCATATTTTACGATTGGTTAAGTCTTATGTACCTTTAAGGAGCAAATTTAGATACCTTGGCCTAGTCTGGGGTATAAATTTCCTACATATGGAATTCGAGGATTAGAAGTGGGTTCTTCCGGAAGCCCACCTTAGGCCAAGAGTTGTGTTAGCCCATGTGGACATATCTACAGATATTAGGTATCTTTTAGACTACCAATACTTTAGTGTATGATTACTTTGGGACTTTGATAATGATGATGGTATTTTCCCTAGAAAATAATTAATAGCTCATGGCCATGATATAGTTAAGGATATGATGTTTGGACTATAGAGATGATATTCCTCATAGATATGGTTATTGGCCTATAGAGATGATATTCCTCATAGTTATGTTGTATGACCTATGGGTGTGATATGCTTATTGACAATATGCCTCCTAGATGAGAGATGATTATAAATATGCTTTATGGATTATAGATATATTATACCTCATACTTATGCTATAGCTTATAGGTATGAGATAGCTTAAAAATATCATTATTGATGTGAATTTTGGATATGGTCGTGGGCCTATGGCCGTGATTATGATTTTGTAATTACTCTGGAAACATAATTAGGCCAAAGGCGATGTTATGATATTGGTTGGACATTCGGGAAGTATTTATCCTTGTAAAGGATTTGGTTGTAGTTTATGAGTATATATATTGATGCTTATGGTTCTATTGTTTGGATACTTGTGATGGCATGAATATTTTTGATAAATTCATGATTGTTAAATCAATAAATAATGTGATTATAGATATAATATAATTTACTATTATTTTTCCTAAATAGAGGTAAAGGCCTACTTTTAATCTTAAAACATATTTTTTCATAATTAGAACTGTCTATTTTAATAGATAAATTATTTTTAAAAGAGGTTAATAAGGGTGTTTTAAAGATTTGACATAGATAGATTCCAGTCTCTGATTTGATAATAGTAATTACTCCATTTGTGAGATATTCCAACCTCTTCAACACTTTCATAATAGTTTAGTCCTAACCAAAGTTCACTCTGGGAAATGGATTTATGGATTCACACTTGTTTAACCACAACATAGGTCCGTGTACCTATTATATTTCTATACTCATCTCTCCGATATGGCACAGAGGAAGATACTATATTGATGATACAAATCATGTGTATGACTCGATGATAGATTTGATTATATTGTTGTTAATAATAAAATACCCTACATGATTGGAGGTTGATTATGATAATGATGATGATGATTATGATAAGCATTTTTATGATGAGGATTGTTATGATAGTGATGGTTATAATGATTATATTATGATACTTTGATCGGTTATGGTGTTATGGATTTTGTTTCAGTCATCCTTACATGTGCATTGCCTATGAGGAGCATATGCCAATATCTATCAACCTATATAGGGGACGGTAGTTGCATAGGTATGGGTGATGACTATGCCTTATGGTGTGTTGTATATTGATTGAACCTTCTGAGTATGGGGCATTGGGGTATGTGATAGGCTTGGATAGGTATTTGGTTGTCCTACTAGATAGTTACTCATATTGTTATCGATATGGTTACTGTCATTGTTATTATCTTTGTTATGGATAAATTATTACAAATTGGTTATTAATTCAGTATCGAGATTTGAGGTGTGTTAGTGGTCTCTTCTACCTTACGATTTCATTAGTTGCATGATAAACTCATTATTAGATATATGGATTAGAAACCCTGAGTATCTTAGTACTAGCTCTTGCTGTGATTATGAAATCTTAAAAATAAAGATATGATGATTTTGGTTGCGCTACGAGTTGACCTTGTATATATGTATATGTATATCTAGTTATTTATAGCTATGGTATTACAATATATCCCTTCCATTCTTTATTTATTTACATTGTATATTCATTCTTTAGCCTTGTATAGTATTATATATAACCTTTTTTGCCCTTTATTCTTATATAGGACGGGGATATATTGAGTAGCATTGATATTCCTTAGTATGGGTTGAATAGGATAGCTCATCTTTAATATTTCCTTAGCCTTATCATGCTAGTATTGTGGCTATGATTAAAGTAGTTGCCCTTATTACCTACTAGCTTTATTAGTTGATTGATGGACTCTTGGGTGTAGTTTCTATTCTGTTTACATGTTATATGTATCTCTATTATCTTTGGAGCCTATTTGTTAATTTCTTATTGAGTACCACGTGATTAGTAGTCATATTACACTTCTGCATTGTATAGATCATATGATGGGTTATGCCATTGAGGTATGCGTTGTATAGAGTAGCCATGGTTCAGTGACATAAAATGAGCTCCTGACGTTCATATTATTACTTACCTCCCTCTTATGTATGAGACTAGTCTCTATATTGTATTTAGACATGGTTGTATCTATATATTTATTTAGTACCTCTTTTTTTTATCCTTGTTATTTTAGAAGCTCTTGTACTAATACAGTAGATTTTGGGACTATATTATGAGTTTGATATGATATTACATCTATTTTGCATTCTATCCTTCATGTATCAAGGTAGTCCATTACTAGGCGTTCTTAAATATAGGTTTGGCTTGCCTCCTTGTTGTTATAGTAGGCTTTATCATGACATAATAAAGTAGGTCATGACACATATGGTCCATGAATGGAAAAATAAAGTACACCTTTTGCATTGAAGTATTAAGCTTTCAATAATCCTTGCAAACTCTCCATCCCATAACTAGTCTCATAGGAACTAAATCGTTCTTCTTATTAGGGACCACAATGATCCTACCCTTCTTTGGCATACACTAACAAAGTTCACCTATTTTCTAGCAATAGGATAAACCATACCTGCATCTAAAGACTTAATTGTCTTCTTCCTCAGCACGTCTTACCTAGGTGGATTCAAACAATATTGATGCTTAATGCAAAGAGTAAACACTAAATCAAGTTAAATCTTATGAGTACAAATTTGGGGTGGAATTCCAATAGTATATGCAATAGTTGAACCAATGGCCCTTTTAAACTTTACCAATTTTGATCTCAACGCCTCAACTAATATATCCAACAAATCTACTACAATAATAACTAGCAAGGTATTGTCTCCCCCTAAGAATGCATAACACAATTAATAAGGGATGGCTTTTAATTCTAATAAATGTGGCACTTCAATCGATGGCTAAGTTAGTGGGGTCGCTCTATTCTTGTATTGATCCTCAAGGTTATTTTATGTATTTTAGCTTATTTTCACTATCTAAAGATTTACTAAAGCTTCCCTAAGTCATTTATGTGTTGATTGGACTCACAGCTTGATCATCAAGTAGTTCCTCTGGTTTATTATGAAAATCCCCTAGTTTGAAGCCTTCATTGGTTCAAATTATCTACTGGTCAAAAACATCAATCAATTGACCTTGTATGTTAATTTTGACAATTCCAATAGCTTTGAAACATTGATTTTAGGTTAGGAGGACATTTTGTTTGGTTCCCAAGGCTCTCAGATTCATTTTTGGCTGTTGGCTAGAATTTAAGAAATATGGTAAGTGGGTTAGGGATCTACTTTTCATCGAAATAACCTTGGATGAAATATCGGACAACACCATCGAATTTTGAACAACGAATTTGGGGTAGCATTGTTCATTTATGTATATGAGATTCTGGATGAATTCCAAGGGGTTGACAAAATCTTAGATAAACTTTGATGCTTCATCTGGTGCATAGCTTAAGTGGTCATTTGGGTTTCTCAAGCAGAGGTACGCTAAATTTCTCAGTAGACCACTTAAGTGGTCAGGCTGGCCCAATGAGACATTGCTTAATTGGCGCCCTTATCGCTTAAGCGGTAGACGCTAAAGCGGTAAAGGATCACTAAAGCAGTCCCTGTGTAGGTTCTAATGTGCTGCTAAAGAGACACTAGGTTACTTAAGTGACAGCGGCTTAAGTGGCCCTGTGTTCACTTAAGAGACATCCAATTAACTAGAAAGGGTATAAATACGCTAATTAGCCCATTTTTTATTAATTTCTTCCATTCTTTTGTGTTTTGAACCCCAAAAATTGAGAACCCGTTAGGAAATCAATTATGAGTGGTTTTGTAGCTTGTGTAAAGTTTCTTTACGCATTTCTCTTTTTAATTTATAGAAAGCTTCCATCTATTTTAGAATTAAATCCTTTATCTTTTTCTCTAAAATTTTGGTGTCTTAGATATAACACAAATAAAGCTCGATATTCACCCATTTTTGTCGGTAAATGATCCTTCAAAATAGAGGGGTATTGAGTTGGTTTTAAATGTGTAACTCTCCATGCGAGCCCCACATGGAATTTTATGAAATTTTGGACCCGAAGCACAATAATTTAATGTGGGTATTATTGTTCCTATATTGGTGTGTAGATTGTTATTTTAATAGTGTATAACCTTGCGAAAGCTTCTTAGAAAGGGAAATCGAAGGTTTAGTGAATTCTTCGAGCTATTATTCGGGATTAAGGTGGGCTGGATTCACCCTCTTCATAGATTGAGCTATTACATACTATGAGTACGACAATAAGCTGGATATGTGATGGGATTTTGTGTTCAAGGTATGCTTATCTATATTTGGGTTAGTTAGACCATTTAAGCTATCTTGAAACTACTAACTAGGGGTAGTTAGCAGAATTACTCATGTCTCAAGTAAAATTGTCTTCATGGTTCATGTTTACGATGAAAATGTCTTAGCTACTCAATCTAGGGGAAATTGCCTTAGTTACTCATATTGAGGGTTGAACTTACCTTAGTTAAGTTAGGTTAAATTTCCTTAGTTTCAATTACTTTAGGTGGGATTGAGTTAGTTTCTCATGATTGGAGAAATTTCTATCCTAGGGGTAATTATGTATTATTCAACATCTAGAAATTAATATAGATACCTTAGCCGACTCTAGGGTAGAATTTGTCTAAAATGGATTTCAAAGATTAGAAGTAAACCTCATGGCTAACCTTAGGCCGAGACTTAGGTCAGTTTTGTAAATTTATTTATGCATAATATACCTTTATGTTTTTTGGTTTGGGACCTGAGGAGATTGAATATATTGAATGCTTATGTAAGTTTTATAGTGGAATATTGATGCTAATTTTGGGGATAACTCGATATAATTAATGATATATCTCATAAATATGATTAATGGCATGGCCTATAGACTTGATCAATAATATAGATTTCAGATGTGATTAATGATATGGCCTAAAGATATGATGAATGTGTAATAGATATGATTTTTAATATAACATATTAATCTGAATCTTGACATTGTCTATGGACATTGGCATGACTTAATATATACGATATTGCTGTAGTTTATGGACATGGTTAGCAATATGACTTATGATATTGATTCTTGGTGTGGTGCGTAAATATGCATAAAGGGTTGGTTCATAGTTAGAGTTTGTATTTATAGTTTATTGAGTTAGTTTATCGATATGGGTTGTTAATAAGTTTCATTGATATGGTTTGTAAACATGAGTTACACTTCAAGTACGAAAATTGATGATAATAATGATAATATGAGTTCCAGTTCAAGTCCGACAATTAATGATGGTATCAATAATATGAGTTCTAGTTTATTTTCGACAAATAATGATAATGATGATATAATTAAAGTTCTGGAATAAGTTTGGCAATGGCATTAGGTGTTAGATTATATGTTTCAGATGGATTCTTTGTTATGGTTTGATAATTCAATAATTTATATCTATTCAGCTACTTAGCTTCCATGAATATACACTCCAAGATTATGAGGGCCTTCGTTGGTTTATTTACTTTTCCATATAGTTGTGTAATCTTTTTATTACTATTCGTATGTGTTTATTTAGTTAAGTACTACAATATTAGAGTTGATTCTAGGTTTTCCTCTTTATACCTTGACTTAGATTATTTTATCTTGTATCTTATCGTATTTATATCATAATTTATCTTAGTCAATCGATGATGCCTATTGATTTGTAACGCCCTAGGTTTTTGGTCCTTGAAAAATTTTTAAAATTTTATCCTCACTGCCCTAACTACGATTACCCTGACTAGTCATAAGGAGTCATGAGAAGTAGTAGGGACCTGGTGGTAACTTAATCAGAACAAGTGGCTTAGTATTCTGCTCTGATTTTGAGTTGGTCTCAACTAATCATTAGGACTTCTTACGAGTCATAAGGACCAAGTTGTATGGTTTCTAGAAAGTTTTGCCCAAGAAACAATATTTATTACTACTTGAGTCCATGAGTGGTAAAGACTCATGATGAGTTGTTATTTCCAAATTGTAGGTTTTCCAGCATGTCATACCAAATTTGTTACTGACTTGAGTACGAGAAATAGTTATAAGTCATCAAGTTCGGTTACAAGTTGGTGATATAAATCATAGCCAGACTAGTATAGGGTCCTCGTGGTTCTGCCTTAATTATGAGTCCTAGTAATGAGTTATACATTGTCTATATGAGTCGTATATTGACTAACAGCCACTTGCAACAATTTTTAGTCTCTTTATTACGAGCACTTTTGACTTTTCCCCTCTGCCCCAACTGTAACCCAAAACCTAAAACCCTATTAGGTACCCAATTAGCATTTTTAACTCACTAAAACATTTTTAAAATCTCTCTTAAATTATCTCAAGCAGCTATAAATAGGGTTTCCAAGAGGTGGGTCAAGTTGAGCTTCAAGGATCGAATTCTCTCTATAATATTTGGTATTTTAGGTATGTTACTTCTCCCTCATTGTTAATTTTTAAAAGCATGTGATATAAAGTGTTGTTAATAAGATATTTATGATAATTTCGAAAACATAGGTTGAGGGTTTTTGAATAACTATGGTTTATGCGATGTTTTATGTTTGTCCTTGCATGGGTTAAGTTTAAATGGTTGTTTTAAAGTAAATTTGATGCATAGGAATGGTAAATGAACTGGGGATTGTGATTCCCCAAACTTGTTACTTTTAATGTGATTCTGACCCAACCCCATATTGTGAAATTAGTTTTTAATTATAATAAATAGGGGAATTTATAAAACTGAACCAAGGGAATTGTGAATTCTCCAAGTGATGATAATTGGTTTGCCATAATGATGTTACCTTGCAAGTGTAGTTCGTATGACTATACCAACGATGTATACCTTAATGTGTAATGTGGTGCAATGAATAGGAATGTGTTATACTTGTAATAATTGGGGTTTAATGATGGTTGTGTAATTGAGTCATGAAAGTATAGTTTGAGAGACCAATAGTGGAAAATGTAATTATCGATGCGGGGGTCTATATGATTGGGATGTTAGAGTCTTGCTTTATATTATTATCCAATGATTTGGAGGTTTGAGTTCCACACATCTAATTTCATGATTTTGTGCTTGTTTCACCTTGAAATACAGGGAGGCTCGAGTCCTCTATAGTCCATATGTATCCCATATAGTTTGTGCGGCTACACGCTCTAGGGCCCTACCAGCTAGGTGACAGCTGGGCCCATATAAGCTATGGGTGTCGTTGTATTTTATGATGATTGAGCTACACTGCCAGGACTAATGATTTTATGATCATGTTAATCCTTGTTCCCTATACCAGCATATGATAAATATATGTATATATATTTGATTATATTCATTGGTTTTTAATATTTTTGAACTGTTGATTATGACATTATGTTATCCTTATCCTGAGTTACATCCTAGTGATCATCCCACTAACCATCTCTGGATGTTGCATCCCTATGTGATGTAGGCTCCAGAGCTACTTTTACATTCCCTGCAAAATGTCTGGTCAGTCAGCTCGGTTCATTGCGTTGCGGTCAAGTGGTGAGCTTTCATCCCCAAAAGGCATATTAATCTCACCAACATTCATTCTTTGATTTGTGTTTATTAGATACTTTCATTATCATTCACATTATCATTTTCATTTTCATTGTCCTCTGTTCGAGTTGGGGACATGTCTTGACCAAGTCTAGTTTTGGTTACTTATTTAGAAGGCTTTGTTTTGATTATTGTAGATATTGGGTGATGTTTGTCGGTTGGTCGGCCGATCATTGGTCATCAGTTATAGTTATGTTTTGACTTTCCTTAAGTTTGTTTCATGCTATCTTATTATATGTTTGGGATTTATCCGACATTAGGGCATTTTTGTATGGTTTGGTTAGGTACAGTGGGTGATCTCCGATCCATGTGTGACACAAGCATAAAGAGCATAAGGTTTGCCAGATCTTCTAGAAGATTCAAGCTTCGGATTATCAAAGGAACAAGTCTTGGATTTGCAAATTCTTGAAAACCATTTTGGAACCATTACAAAGCCTTGTCCAAATTAAAGAGGGAGGAGGGATTTCTACATCATATAGGTGCCTCATCTAAGGGCATTATGGTCTTTCAAGATCTCTCTTTTACACTCCAAAGGAGCACCCTTCATTAAGGGCATTGTAGTTATAGCTATGTAATAGTATAAATAGACCTTTTAGCTTTAATTTTCATTAAACTGTAGATTCTTATCTTAGTGTAGGTCTTGGAAAAGACATCAAAACTTTAGAGATTAATACATTTGATGGATTTCACTTATGTTGATCAATTGGCAAGAAAGGTGTAATTGGGGAGTGTGAGTTCCTTTGGTCCACTTAAGAGTTAGGTTTGAAGTACTATTGGTGAGGTACATTTGAATGTTTGAGATACATTCTTGTACTAATCACTGGTGATAGTAAGGGTCTCATTACATATCTTTCATTTTATGCATTCTCATCTCCACCCCCTTTCTTCTATGTGTTGCTTTCTTTCTCTTTAGTTGCTGTTTTTTGCATCTTCTGTCCTTAATTTCATGTATTAGGTTTAGATCTTGTATCATTTCGTATCAAAGCCTTGTTTAGGGTTGTTCCAACATCCCTAAATATTGGTTTTAGTGTTCTTATTAGAAAATTTGACAAAAAAAATTGTAAATCCATTTTTGTGTTTAGGCAGATTTTTAAATCCAAGATCTACATGTTTTTGTGTTGTTTGGTTGGTTTCAACTGCTAGATTCTTGTTCCCTAGCACCTAGGGAGTCTAGATCTATATTTGGAACAAGATTTGGTTGTGTTTGAGCTAGATCCACCATTGTTGCGACCTGTTTGAAGCTTTTGAATGTGAGATCCATTTTTAATTTGTGTTGGTGACATGATTTATGGCTGATTTTGTGTTGGTTACTCTTATCTTGGCCAAGGGAACCTAGATCGAAAAGAAAAATTTAATTCAGGATTCATTTGCCTTGTGGTCAAACCTTTTTCAACTCTTGAATATTCATATTGTTCTTTGTCAATCTTCATATCTTGTTGGAGAAGAATATTCAAAAGTTCTTGTTTGATCTTGAAAAGGGAGGAAAGAGAGTGTACTAGTTGTTCAAGGTAATTTCCAAGAAGCTTCCTAGTCTTTCCAAAAGAAGAAAACAACAAAGCCAAAAGGAATCTTCAAGTACAATTACAAGTACAAGGGGGGACCAATTCATTTCTAATCCATTTTGATTCTTGAAAAGGTTTCAAACTTGAATATTTTTCCCTCGAAAGGAATTATCATCCTTCCCCAAGTGTTGTTTTGCCGAAACAAGAATTTCAGAATAAAAAATTTTGAAAATGTGACATCCAATCACAAGCTGCCACGTCATCACTATATAAAGAACCAAATAGAGTTCTAAATTAGATTTTTAAGTTTTTATTTGTTGTTTTTAGCTGCTTTTGTGTTGATTCTATCACTAATTAGCAAACTAGTAAGTACCTACTGGGTTGATAATTAGTCTTGAGTCCATTTTGTTAGTGTCTTCGCTTTTTGTGTGCTTTTCTTATTTTTTATTCATAGTAGTTTGTTGGTTCAAGTCCGTGCACCAATTTATTTGAGTCTTATCAAACAAAATTCGATTCTGGACCAAGGCATTTTCGCCACTCAACTCAGTTACCAAGTATTGCCAAGTATTCAATACTTGTGAGACCAAGTTATTTGAACTATCTTATTTGTTCTTTTTGTAGGTTTTTTCCTTTGCTGTTATTTTCTCTTTTTAGGTACCTTGACAATGGAAGGATCAATATCATCCACTCTGGATCGTTATAGTATTTATGCTACCTCAGATTCTTTTGAAAATTTCTATCGACGCCTTGAAAGTCTACGCGAATTGATGATTGAAGCATGACATCTAAGCCGAATCACCACTAACAAAGATACTAGCATTTTTCCTAGTATCAACTCTCCTTGAGTGTAGGTTCAAGATAATATACTTCCACTGGAGGATTCAATGAGATTTCTTCAAGAACACATGGTTGTTGATCAAATTGAGCTCTTCGCTAAGAATTCCAACTTTGGGAAACATGACAAAGAGGTCATGCAAGTAACAATTCTTGACAAACTCCCTTGTAATAAGAGCTTCCCAAGGGAATATATGGGCTGCTATGATGCAAACCTAGGTGAACGCCATATCTCACGTGAGCTAATAGGTAACAATGCTATCTCCTACACTCCTATAAACTTGGAATACTGTGATATGGCTAGTAGTAGCCAAATAGATGTGGTTGATGGTTTGCTTGGAGGAGAATCGTATGAGTCTTCTATTTGTGATACTCTTTGTATTGTTATATTGCATGAAAACCAAATTCTTTATGTAATTTTGCAAGCATTAGTTGATCTTAAAGATGACAAAATTGATTATTTTCGTCAAAATGATTTGTGTCCATCTAGTGCTAGCACTTATAACTTTTATAAGGTTCCATTTGAAAGTGATAAGAGTATTCATACACTAGTTTACCCTTGTGAAAACCAAGGTAAGTCTACATTGGAATGTGAGTTTCCAACAACTTGTGAGGATTTGAATGATGATCAACCTACTCATGAATATAGTCCACTACTTGAGCATATGTGTGGTGTGTTTGATAAGTCTCAAGTTAGTAATGATGTTGATGGAGTTGATCATGTGTATGGATAGATTGCGGATAATGAAATGTATGTTGTTAAGGGAGGCCTACTAAGCCGTAGGTCCTTATCATTGTTTGCTAGTCTTCCTATAAGAACAAAAGCTTTAGGTGACTATGTTACCCTAGTAAATAGAATGATTAGATTCAGATTATTCCCTTGGCCACTTCACCCATTTGATCTCGGTGTACTAGTGGGGGTGAGGAAGGGATTGTTTTGGCTTGTGCTTATTTTCCCTTAATGTTTACCTTAGCCCTATCCTTTGTAATGCTTATACAAATTGTTTCATGGACAAAATAAGGGATTTCTGGTTATACGTTAAATATGTACCCCATTGGCATAGACCCTTGTTTGCTATTTCCCTTTGACCCTGGAATACTCTTGAGAGGTGAAAGTTATAGTTTCAGGTCATGCTCACTTATTTTTTTATATTGATGCTATTCATGTCTTTTTTATCCTTTATGCTAGGCTTTTTATGTCAAATACCAAGGATATGTAGGTGTATGTCAAGTGTTAGCTACCATGGGTTTAAGATATGGTGTGGTACTAATACTAAACCTCCTACCAAAGGGATTGTTTGCTTGTTTTGCTCTCTTCATGGGTTTTCAAGATCTGAATTTGAGGAAAAATTCCCTTCTAGATGGAGAGGATGATACAAGCGTAAAGAGCATAAGGTTTACAAGGTCTTGTAGAAGGTTCAAGCTTCGGATTGTCAAAGGATCAAGTCTAGGATTTGCAAGTGCTTGAAGACTTTTTGGAACCATTACAAAGCCTTGTCAAAATTTAAGATAGATGGTGGGATTTCTACATCACATAGTTGCCTCAAATAAGGGCATTGTGGTCTTTTAAGACCTCCCTTTTACCCTCCAAATAAGCACCCTTCATAAAGGGCATTTTAGTCATTGTTATGTAATAGTATAAATAGACCTTTTAGCTTTCATTTTCATTAGACTTTGATGAATTGAAATTGAGTATTACTCTTAGTGTAGTTTTTTATCTTAGTGTAGGACCTAGAAAAGCCATCTTAGTGTAGGTCTTGGAAAAACATCCAAACTTGAGAGATTAATACATTTGATGGTTTTTACTTATGTAGATCAATTGGCAAGAAATGTGATTGAGAAGTGTGAAATCCTTAGGTCCACGTAAGAGTGAGGTTTTAACTACCATAGGTAAGGTGTGTTTGAATGTTTGAGACACATTTTTGTGCTAATCATTGTTCATAGTAAGGGTCTCAACACTTATCTTTCATTTTATGCATTCTCATCTCCATCCCCTTTCTTCTATGTGTTGCTTTCTTTCTCTTTAGTTGCTGGTTTTTGCATCTTGTGTCCTTAATTTTGTGTATTAGGTTTTGATGTTGTATTAATGTCGGACTTAACATACTTATAACGTCTAGGACCTAGTTCAGGTCATGAGAAAGATAGTATTAGAGCCTAGGTTTGGTGTCAATAGGTTTCCAACAAAGTTTGTAAAGTAGGGTCTCATTTATGAGCATGTAGCATGCAACACTTATAAGGGAGAGGCTACGAGGAATTAAGGAATGTTTCCCTTTAATGTTCTTCTACTTTTAAGATATAGAGCCTAAGGTATTTAACCTCTCTAATTCCTATTTTTTTTGACTTTAAGATCATACCTCTAAGAAGATCTGATAAATATGGGAACTCTTCTATCCCATTAGAGGAAAATATGGACGGAGCTCATCCAAAATCCAGGATTTTAGACCCAGTCTAGGGTCGCTGCTTCTGATTACCCTAAGGGATCTCCATCAGTTCCCCTAAACCTTCCTCAGTTACCCTATGATGGTGTGTCTGATGTTGAGTTTCGATAGTTAATTCATTTGCTTACCTAGTTGGTGGCCTCCCAGATGGAGCGTGTTGTTTTTGTTGCACCATCATCTGAGGCCACTAGAGTTTTCCAATTCATGAGGTTGAATCCTCCTATTTTCACTGGTTTTATGGTTGAGGAAGGTCCTCAAAATTTCATTGATGTGATGGAAAATATCTTTTGTATGATGAATACTTCTGATATCGAAGGGGTAAAGTTCATAGCTTACTAATTAAAGGATGTGGCATACCAATGGTATGAAGAGTGGTGACAGTCAAGGGGTGATGATATTGAGTCCCCCTTGTGGGATGATTTCTCTAGTTCTTTCCTTGACTGCTTCTTTCCTCAGGAGTTGAGGTAGGCAAAGGCCGAGGAGTTTATGAACTTAAAACAAAGAAGGATGTCAGTAAAGGAGTATCCCTTAACTTTTCATCAGGCATCACGCTATGCTTTTTAGTGTCTAGTATAAGGGCTAGAATGAGAAAGCTTGCTTTGGGGATATCCCATGAGTTAATCTTGGAGAGCAAGGCTTCCTTGTTGAATAAGGATATAGATTTCTCTAAAATTATTGTGTATATGCAACAAGTGGAAGAAGAAAAGAATAAGCAAGAAAAAATAAGTGAAAGACACAATAAGAAGTTTTTCTATTCAGATCAGGGAGGAGGTCAGTTGTAGAGCGGTAGAGATGGCAAAAAATGGTCTAAGAAGAAGTGGGGTAATTTATGTTCCTACTCTATGCCTAGTGCACCTTATCCAAAGTAGTCAGGTGATCATCGTTCATACCATGATACTGGATTTAGAGTACTAGGATCCCAGCCTTAGGATAGTGGGTTTTAGTCAGCTCTATGATATCCTTCTTATAATTTTTATGGTTAAGTGCACCATGGTTTGTATGAAAAAAGGAGGAAGAAGTGCTTTAAATATGGTCAAATTGGTCATATGCAGATGGATTGTTCTTCTAAGGTTGCTTCTGGATTAAATATGATTCTTGTTGCTACTTTATCAGCTCCTGTACCAAAAGAGCTACTTCTAGTTTTGGCTTTGCTATTGGTTGGAATTGTTTGTATACTCTTGCTACTAGCTAGGATATTGAGGCGTCCCCAATATTGTTACTAGTATACTCAAACTCTTTTTTCATGATGTATTTGGTTTACTTGATATCGGGTCTACTCTCTTTTATTTGCCCTCTTATGTCGCAATCCATTTTGGTTTTTGTCCTTAATATATTTTGGGGCCATTATGGCTGTAGATTCTATAGGGGTTGTGTGATGTCATTCCATGGTAGGGAGACCTTGGTGAATCTGATAGAGTTGGACATGTTAGACTTTGATGTGATTTTGGGAATGTATTGGTTGTATTCGTGCTATGCATCTTTTAATTGTTGGACCAGTATGATCAGTTTTGATTTCTCTAATAAGCTAGTGATAGACTAGAAAGGTAGTTACCTAGTACCTAAAGAAACATTCATCTCATATCCGAGAGCCCAAAAAATGGTTTCTAGAGGGTTTCTCTATCACTCAGTACATGTTAAGGATCATATATCTGAAGGTCCTTCCTTGCAGACTTTCCTATGGTCTGCAAATTTCACTAGGTGTTTCCTGATAATTTTCATGGTATTTCTCCCGATATGGAAATTGATTTTGGGATTGATCTTCTTTCTTATATTCATCCTATTTCTATTCCTCCTTAAAGAATGCTCTGACCGAGTTGAAAAAGTTCAAGGACTAGTTAAAAAATCTTCTGGATAAGCATTTTATAGGCCCTAGTATGTCTGCAAAGAGTGCTCCTATTCTTTTTGTGCGTAACAAAGTTGGTTCCCTTTAGATTTGTATTGATTACCTCTAATTAAATAAGGTGATCGTGAAGGATGAGTAACCATATTCGAGGATTGATGATCTGTTCTATCAGCTTCAGGGTGCTAAGTTTTTTGTTAAAATTTATCTTCGATCGGGTTATAATCATTTGAAGTTTAGGGAAGTGGATATCCCTAAGACTGCCTTCCAAACCCGGTATGGTGACTTTGAATGTTTGGTGATCTTCTTTGGTTTGACTAATGCCCCAACAACATATATGGAACTTATGAATTAGGTTTTTAGAATATTCTTGGATATATTTGTTATTATATTATCAATGATATTATGGTGTATTTGAAGATCGACCCAGATTTTGGCGATCATCACCACCTTGTGTTGCAAACCCTATAGAATCAATGTTTGTATGCAAAGATTTCTAACTATCAGTTCTAGTTGAATATTGTGGCTCTTTTGGTATATGTTGTTTTTACTAAAAGGATCATGGTGGATACACCAGAAGTTTGTAGTTGCAAAAAGTAGCCTAGACTCACGACTCCAATCGACATTAAAAGCTTCATAGGTTTAGACGGCTTTTATAAAAGGTTTGTGGAGAGTTTCTCTACTATTACTGCCCATTGACTAAGTTGACTTCAAAAAATATGAAATTCTTGTGGTCTGATGCTTGCGAGGGTAGTTTCAAGAAGGTAAAGGATAAGTTGACTTTATCTCTAGTAAAAACCCTACCTCAAAGTACTGATGGTTTTGCTGTCTATTATGATGCGTCCCAAGTAGGATTGAGATATGTGTTAATGCATGGCACGGTGGTTGCTTATGCTTTAAGATAGTTGAAAGTTAATGAGAAGAATTATCCAACCCACGATTTTGAATTGTTTGCCTTAGTATTTGAATTAAAGATGTAGTGAAATTATTTATATGGTGTCCATGTTGATATTTATTCTAATCATATGAGCCTACAATATATATTTTCTTAGAAAAAAGTGAATCTCAGCTAAAGAAGGTGGCTCAAGTTGCACAAGATATGACACGAGTCTTCACAAAAATCCAGGTAAAGCTAAAGTGGTTGCTGATTCTCTTAGCAAGTTGTCCATGGGAACCTTGTCTCGTGTAGATAAGGAGAAATAGGATTTGGTGAAGGATATTCACCGTTTAGCTAATCTTAGAGTTTGTTTCTAGGATTTTGAGGATGGTGGATTGCTTGTTCAAGATGTAACAAAGTCATCTCTTGGTGCTGAAGTAAGGGAGAATAATATATTAGATCCTATTATCATACAAATCAAGGAAGATATTGTAGATAGAAAATGATGGTTTCTAAAATTGGTCATGATGGCATCTTAAGGTACCAAGGTAAATTATGTGTTCCTAATATTGATAGGTTGCAAGGAATAATTTTGGCCAAGTTCATGAGTCACATTATACTATTTATCTTGGTTTGATGAAAATGTACCATGATCTTAAGGAGATTTATTGGTTGAATAACGTAAAGTGGTATGTGGCCGATTCATTGGCTAAGTGCATGGTGTGTCAGTAAGTGAAGGTAGAGCACTTGATGCCCAGTGGTTTGATTAATGAGATTAAACTGTCAGTATGTAATAGGGAGGAAATTAATAATGATTTTCTTATTGGGTTTTTGTGATCTCGCCAGTAATTTAATTTGATTTGGGTAATCATTGATAGGATGACTAAGTTTTCTCAGTTCATACTAGTGAGGTCTAATTTCTTTTCTGAGGATTATGCCAAGTTGTTCATTAAGGAGATCGTGAAGTTGCATTGTACTCCAGCGTACATCATATTTGATTGGCATCCGAATTTTTGTTTCACTCTTGGGGGTTGTTCTAGTGATGCTTGGGGGATAAGGTGACCTTTAGTACTGCTTTCTAGCCTACAACAGATAGGCAAGAGGAAAGGAAACCCAGGCCTTGGATGATATGTTGCGGGATTGTGTTTTTGATTTTTGTGGTAGTTGGGTTTACCACTAACTTCTCATATAATTTTCTTACAATAATAGTTATCATTCTAACATTGGCATGGATCTATTCGATGCCTTATATGGTAGGAGGTGTAGCTCTCCTAATTGGTGGTTTGAGGTTAGTGAGAGTAAATTTTTTAGACATGATATGGTTCACCAAGACATGGAGAGGGTGTGGGTGATTTGAGATACACTTAAGACAGCCCAAAGTCGCCAAAAATCTTCTGTAGATGTGTGCAAATGGGAGTTGGAGATCAGTGTTGGTGATTTGGTATTTTTAAAGGTGTCTCCTATGAAGAGAGTGATGCGATTAGGCAAGAAAAGAAAGCTCAGTCTCCGTTATGCTGGTTCATATATGGTGATTAAGAGGGTTGGTAATGTCGTTTATGAATTGGAGTTGCCTTTTTCATAGAGCTCCATTCATCAAATGTTTCACGTTTCGATATTGAGAAAGTGTGTGGGTTATTCTTCGACGGTTGTTCCCTTAGAGTATGTGGGTGTTT
>NW_025836473.1:0-1768 GCF_002878395.1 Capsicum annuum | reverse complement strand
ACTATGATGCTTGAGGAAAATGGTAAGGCCATTAGGCCACGCTAAGTGTGAAATGTCTAATTATGGGTCGAATTGCATATATCAAGATCTTAAAGGAAAGAACCTTGAGAAGTGAACCATGATGTGTTGAATATATGTTATTTGTGTGTATTTCGATTGGATGAAATATGTTATGTTGTATTCTTCCTTAACCATATGCATCCTTGTTGAATGATCTACAATGTAATGGCATGAATCCCAATACTTGTATATGAATATGATCTTCAAATGATTGGTGTGAGGTGTTAATGAATGCATGGTGCATGATGGCCTGTGGGCATGTGAGTATGCATTGTTGTATACTACGTATTACTTATGTTATTGATTGCTGGAGGTACGTATGCTCGAAATAGTCTGCTGGTCTAGAGCTGAGTCAGTTTTGTGATAATCTTAGTCGTGCTACGATTGATGAATTTTTGATGATTTAAGAACTTAACATGAATTCCGTGAGAACTTAGTATGTGCGGTTTTGAACAAGAATATCTTTTCATTTTTGTGCCCAAAGAATTGATTTAATAATTGAAATTTCATGATTTTTTAAAGTGGGTAAATACCCAAGATGTTTTGATGACGAATTATGAGGTTATGAAAAATATAAATTGTTTAAGCTTTGATGTACATGATTACTTTATTATTCTCAAGTTATGATTTGATATGGTGAATTTCATATTTCTACCATGAGTTGATATGTCAAGTGTTTTCAAGATATGATTTATGGAACTTTGAATCGTCCAACATTGGTATACATAATAACCTTATTATCTTGTTTTTTTGAATTGAGATTTTATGCCATAAATTGCATACCATTACTATGAAATTATTTTTTTGAGGATTCTTGATATAAGATCCATGATTTGAGTTACATTATGACATGCAAAATCTTACTATGATTTGAAGATCTTAAATGCTTTTCAAAAGCTATTGTCATGATTTGAATATTGAGATAAAAGAATGATCATTTGAGAATATTGATTTGCATCCGCAGAGTCGGGATGATTTATATTGATTTTAAGCTCGCAGAGATGAAATGCTGTATTATTTATACCGTGTTGACGTTGAGGAAAATTAAAATATTTTGAGCGAAAATGTGTTGAGTTAGGAATCCACAAATTGATATGATTTGATAAATGAGAAAGAAATTTAATTTGGTCTTTATGATAGACCCTTGCGATGTTGTGGTGGATTTCCAAAGAGATTTGATTTGGTCTTTCTGATAGACCCTTGCGATGTTGTGGTGGATTTCTAAAGAGATTTGATTTGGTCTTTATGATAGACCCTTGTGATGTTGTGGTGGATTTCCTAACGTGTTCTGAGCTAGTCGGGGAGTATTACTTAGCACCGAGAGGGAAATTTGGTATTTCCCCCAACCTATGTGCCACCGTAGGGTTGTTGACGATGATATTATTGGCCAGAGAGCCGAATTATGATTATGAAAGCTTTAAGGTTGTACTCCCTGGCAAGAGTACAACACTCCCGCCAATGGGAGTGCTCTCCCTAGGAGGGCAAACGTTGGTATTCCACGCGGCTCACGTGGGGTTGTTGGTTATAGGAAACTCCCCTGTCTATAAGAGTATGTTTCTTGAACTATTGAGTCGCTCCGAGTCTTGAGTTGATGAGTTTGGTTGTCTATGATGAGTCATGAGAATTTATGATGAGTATTGATGATTTTATGATGATTTATGGGATTTTACTTATGTTTTCCTCTCTATAATATTATGAGAAGTATGGA
>NW_025836472.1:0-2477 GCF_002878395.1 Capsicum annuum | reverse complement strand
TTTTATGAACTTTTGTGCTATAAGTACCCATGAATTGAGTACTTTGAGATTATTGAGAAAGATTTGGCCTTTTGGTCGTAATAGAGTTGGAATCCACATTGAGTATGATTTATAGCAAATAGAAATATATTTTGATCTTCATTATAGACCCTTGAGCTATTTTGAGGTGGACTTCCTAAGAGTTATGAACTGAGTATGAGAGTAGTATTTAGCACCGAGTTGGGTATGATTCCAAGGTTTCAAACCCCAGAAATACATGCCACAGTAGGTTTGAGATTTATGGGCCCAAAGCCGAGATAGTGATCACTAAAGATGAGGTTCTACTCCGATGTCAAGGATAGAACAGCACTCTCCAAAGTAGGCGAGACATTGGACTCCATGTATCTCACATGGTTTATGTCAGTTAGAAGAAACTCCCAAAGTTATATAATCCTAAGAGTCACAGAGTTCCCAAGTCTTAAAGTTTCTAAAAGTCCTAAGTCCTTAAGTTTTGAAGAAGTTCTACTCTCCTAAAGATAAATCATGAATTTGAAAGCATTGTTTAAAGTTTCCTTTAGTCTATGAGTACTGAGAATAAGAGGAGAGTACATATTTTAAAGCTAAAGTATAATGACTCACTAGATTTGTGTTACATGTTTCACTATTCATGTTTTACAAGCTTTATATTTTAGACTTATTCAAGCTATATGAGTCATTCATAGTTTCATGTATGATTTTATTAAGGATGATGATATTTTTATTTTGTGTAAATGCATACACCCCCATATACTCAGTATATTTCCAAAGTGTTTATCTATATA
This sequence comes from Capsicum annuum, assembly GCF_002878395.1. NCBI lineage: Eukaryota > Viridiplantae > Streptophyta > Magnoliopsida > Solanales > Solanaceae > Capsicum > Capsicum annuum. The sequence goes on along the minus strand of NW_025836472.1, from coordinate 1,677 downwards.
TACGTCTGTGTGCTACATTATCTTATGATATAGGTTCAGGTGCTCAATCGTAGCAATTCCCATGATTTTCGAGTGCCTTTTTCTACATCCCATAATTGGTAAGTCCTAATGGTCCTAGGACCTACTTTTATCAGATTCTCAATTGTTATTACTTTTATATCAGTCTAATTCAATTGGGGGTTTATCCCAATAGCTCTTCAGTTTGAGTAGTAGAGGCTTTGTCAGACCAGACTAGCAGTTGTGTTTTAGACTTTCAATATTTTATATTTTAGATTATGTTTTCCAGTTATTTCAATTTTAAGATGATATATTATAGTCTCATTGCTTGACTTGATATCCCAAAGTGAGAGAGGCTTAAAGGGTTAGCTTGGGGCTACTTGTAGCCTTAAGCACCGCGTGATGCTCTGGGATGAGATTTTGGGGCATTACACTTACAAAAGGCCTATTTAGAGAAGGATTTGAGAGGACATCCAAGGGAATGGGTTTAAGGCCTAGGACAAGTTAGCATGGCGGTAACTCTACCTAGCAAACTGGAGATCCCAAGAGCTAGGTTCAAAGAGATCAAACAAAGTTGTATCTGACAGGTTAAACATTGTTAATTTACCCTACCCATTCTCATGATGTAGACAATGTTTAGTAAATGGGGATAAAACTTATGGTGTGAAGTCTTTTAATGATTATCTAAATTTGGCAGATTTGACCAAATAGTTTAATCTACAGGATTAAACATTTAGAAATCACCTATGTTATGGCGAAGTCAAATCTACTTCAAAGAGAATGTTAGTAAAGGTCTATTCTCTAAGCTCTCATGATACAGGGACGTGTTCATGGATAAAATGAATAAAACCGTGAGAACCATAAATGGTAAAAGGCTAGTAGTGTGACATGTATTGTTTAGGTGTACATTAAAGCTCGACGGTTCAAAGATATCAAATCTATAGATTGATCGTGTGCATCCGATGCATGTTTACTATGGAAAGTTCAAAGGGAAACCCACTTATCCAGATGCAATCAGTTTTTACTTGATGATCACATACTTGTCCGTAAAGTTTTACAAAGAATAGACATTCCCCATTCATGTGGGGGATTCTTGGGTTCAATAGGTGTGAATAGAAAATGAAAATTTGCTTGGAAGGGACATAACTCTTTGAGTAAAAGACACACTATTTTGGGAAAAGGTATAACTGTTTGGATGGTTGTGACTATTCGAAAAAAGACACACTCTTTCGAATAAACAGACATGACTGTTCAGAAAGGATACATCTTTCCAGTGAACCACTACAACTTTTCGGAAGAGGCACTTAATGGCTATATAAACATGTATTTTTCCACAAATTTAGTATGGATTTTTCTGCACTTGAAACATTTCTTGTCTTCTAAAATACTTTGTGTGATCATCTAACTGTTGAGTAAGTTCGAAGAGAATCCGATCATTTGAGGTACCACTACAGTCGGTTTGTTAAGCCATTTTATCCTGGGAGAAAAATTCTGCAACCTCGGGTACTTGAGGGGAATTATTTCCTTAAGGACACTCCGTGAATTCGGAGGACTTGACTTTTTCTACTTCATCTGATTTTCTTTAAAATATTGAAAACATACTTCTCTGAAAGGTCGTTTTGATCATGTGTTAAAGGTGTTGGAAACTTCATAAGTGTTCTTGATTTATCCTTGAACTTG
>NW_025836471.1:0-3007 GCF_002878395.1 Capsicum annuum | reverse complement strand
CTCTTGGATGATGAACTTTGAGATGTTAATAGGGTTTTAATGTGTTTAGAAGCTATATATTTCGTAGGGTTAAGTTTAGGGACGTGTAAGGACTGTTAAAAGACTTAATTACCCTTAAAATAACTCAAAATGGAGTATTTTTGGCACCTAAAACTGACTTAGGCAGCGCCCAAGTGATTCCCTAAGCTAGGTTGGGCGGTGCCTAACCAATCGCCTATGTTTGGGTTGGGCAGCGCCTAACCAATCGCCTATCCTTATTGTCTCTCACGAAAATGGGCATAACTTTTCGCTCGAGTATTGGATTAAGGCGAAAATAGTATCATTGGAAAGATAATTCGATTCTCTACAATTTGGTAGGTATAAATCATCCAAAATACCATATTAAAATCTAGTTATACTCGTTCAAATATGACCCTTGCAAAATCAAACACTAAAACTTGATGGATTCAAAAACTCTTTGCTTGTATTACCTTAAGTGACTCATATGAACATGATTAAAGCATCATAAGCTATATTATAGCTAGGATACTCATTGTAAGTCATGAACTAAAATGTTACTAACAGGATAGGAGGTTTTATACGTAGGAAAAATGGTTCGTCTCCTAGCTTAGAAACATATGGGGTATTACAGTAATAGTCTATGTCGAGATAAGGAAGGGGATTATAGATATCAGGGGATATGATGGCATGAGGAGGATTTGGAAGGGAGGCTTGATTTTACGGATGAGGGAAATTTGGTTGGTAAGTGGGGAGGACATTTTTGAAATTAGGAAGGTTCCGTGGAGCTTGCGAGTAGTTTGGCGGAATATGAGAAGGATTTGAGGATTTGAAAATGAATTTGGTGGATTCAAAGGTAGATTTGATATATTTTGTGGGTTTGGGAGTGAATCTTGTGGATTTGAGAATGTATTTTGTTGATTTGAAAATGTGTTTTGAGGATTTAGGAATGTATTCGGAGACGGATTTTGTGGGGTTAGAGATGGATTTTGCGGATGGTAGGTGTCTGGGGTATTTTCACGATTGGTATTTTGGTCAAATGGGGGAGTGGAGATGGACGATACGTTATTTGGATGATCCCTAGGCGTAGGGGTACTGGGGGGAGGAATTTGGAGTGGAGTTCTGTGTCCTCCCGGAGCGGGAGCATTGACGGTGATGGCCAAGTTAGCCAAATCCTGAGTGCGATTTATTTCTTCCTGAAGCATTTCTAACTTTCTTGCAAGTTTTGTAATCATCTCATTCTGTTCCGCTATCACATTATCCCGGATAGTTAGTGTGCTTTCTTCGTTATTTACCGTCATTTTTGAATAATGGTAAGAGGATGGGATTCTTTGCGCTTTCGATCAGGTGAAGTAGGGATGTTCTGCCAGTTTATCAACACAGAGTAATTTCTATTATCTGTAAAGTAAAACAACTCAAAGGCAGATGTGTTAGTTTCCGTATATGATAAATTATGGAAAGTATTTGACATGAAATAACCACATATAGTTGTTTGAGTCATAGCCAAGTTCATCCATAGGACATAGTGGATAAACTTGCCTTTGATTCAAACATACGCACATAAGCACAAAAACGTTATAATAACGTGTATCCTAGCTGGGGTGACCTTTTTGAGCCAATGGTTCAGCCCTAACGAGTTTTGAAGAAAATATATGATTCCTCGAAGTCAATCCATTAACCTCCAACTTATATAGACATGTAAAGGGCATAAATGCTTACAAACGATAACAAAATAGAGATACAATCTTTAGGGAAAGGGAAATAACATGAAAGAAGACACGTTCCCACACAGGGGATAGAAAATACTATTCCCGAGTGCTTCTTCTATCAACCTTCACCTTCTTAGCTTCATCCATTTCTTTTACTAGTGACATCAGTTGATGTTCAAACTGTACCTTAGATGCAACCTCCCAAATCGATCAATTTCTTTCTTATCTTGCTTCAATTCTTCTTACAAAAGTAAGCAAATCAAGCTTTTTCCCGACCCCCAAAAGATAATGGATTGAATTAGACAGACTTACATTTTCTTCAACACATAAATATGGTTCATCTATAATTGACTTGGGGTCAATAGACGCAGGGCAGGTTTTCTAATGGGCCCAGTACCCCGCTCGAGTATTGGGTCATCCTAGGCTCATGTCTGAAATAGGGTTTTCGTTTTGCTCTATACTAGGTATCTAGAGTGGGTTTGAACACTGGTTCTCAAGTGAACAACTTGAGTTTGAAAATACAAACAACCATCAGACGACTCACGTGCTAATAAATTGTTTGTATTTCTAACACATTTTTGGAATTGAACAACAGGGGCTGGGACATCCACGAAACCCCAAAATAATTTAAATAATGCAGGAATATGCCATGAGATACGATAGTTAAACTTTATAGAATCAAAACATATAAACACATAAACAGTTAACCAAAATATGAAATCAAACATTTGGTTAGAACCTAGTTACAAATCCCCAGCGGAGTCGCCATTTCTGTTTCGCGGAGAAATTTTGGCTTTTGAAGAGTGTTGCCACTTAATTTTGAAAAGGAATTAAGAAACCTTTATAAAAGTTACTTCAAACGATTCAAAACAGGAAAATCATTTTAAGTTAGAAATTCTAGATAAGCGGTTCCTATTAACGTTTTAGGAAGGTTTTAGGCACCTAAAATGTCCGCTAACTTGCCGTTATCCAGACTGTTTGAAAACACTCTTTTGATTAACTTTGGAAAATTAATTTGTTGAAAAAGTAATTGATTAAGGAAAAATTTTTCACGAAATCAGTTTTTTAGCGACATAGTTAGGGATTTAACTAGGTTCGCAAAGAGACAAGCAAACAAATAAATGAAAGGAAAAGGGGAAAAAGCGGGGAATTAGTGATTTAGGCTTTTGAGCCTAAACCGTCGACCCTGTCCTAATCTAGTTGGGTTTTCAACCCATTTTCACCTGTCCTAATTCTATGTTTTCGAGCCTTTAGCTCGAGTCTCGATCCACCTGTATTAAATAAAACTTTGGCTTCGTGTC
>NW_025836470.1:0-1653 GCF_002878395.1 Capsicum annuum | reverse complement strand
AATTTCTTAGTATGCATATCCTTCATTTCACATTTAAAATTCTTCAACTTTCCCATACTTGCTTCATGAAGTCTCCAAAAACAGGTTTATTTCGACCCCTACGAACACTATCTATAAAAGAGTGATTGTGGACAAGGTGGTTCAAGAACTTGAAAGTTCATGGTCTCCTAATGATAGGTTCATAAAAGTTAATTACCAAGGGAGAGTGATCTGAGCAGCCCAGATCAAGTATCTCTACTTCCAATTGAATCATGGTGGTCATCCAAATGGGATTAACCAATGCCTTGTCAATTTTATTGAATATGTGCCCATTTGTCCATATATATTTTCATCTGATTGTTTTCAGTACACACAAACTAGCATTTTTCAAAAACCCTTTAAAATCATTTACTTCGCTCTCCTATACAAAATTTTCATTGGCTCTATCATCACTATGTAAGAAGACATTAAAATCAGCCATCGAGAGCCATGTTCCAGTTACGCTAACAACTATTGATTGTAGTTGAATCCAAAGGCTTTTCCTAGTTTTGACTATATGATGTTGAGAAAGACAGAGGCATTATGAAAGAGCCCGACAGGGTAGCAGCGGAAGAATACCCAAGTCTAAACTTTCCTTTCCAATTTGAACTAAGAGGAGACAAGCAAACCAATAAAAACAAAGTAATATGGCAGCAAATGAATTATCACACAAATACGATAGGGAAAGAATAAAGGCAATCACACAAGACACCAAATTTATGTGAAAAACCCTTCGGTGTGAAGAGTAAAAACCACAGGACCAAACCTCCACTATAATCACCAAATAGTTACAATATTATTATATAAAATGTCCACAAAACAAGTGCCAAACAACAAGAAATAATACATAAACCACAACACCAAACACTAGAGAAATAAAGGAGTGAAAGCACAAAAAATGTAGCTACTGTTCGGGAATGAAGAAAAGGAGCAACAGGACACTAAATAAAGCTCCGTCAGTTCCTAATCAAATATTGAGATGAGAGGAACAAGAAGTCCAAAAATTAACTCAATCGGACAAGAAAGGAAGCGAGAATCGCAATTTGAAGTTGACAGCTGTGGCTGGAATTTAGGTGCGAAAATCAGCTTTGTTTGTCTCTCTTTGGCTGCTGAAAATTCTTTTTTTGTGATAGTGAATAAGACCTAAAAAGATCAATATGTATGCCCCATAGTAATGGGCCTATGGGCAAAAGTGGGTTGGTCCATATTGGGCTTCATTTATCCACATAGGAAGGGAAAAAGACCCAATAATCCAACAATTCTCCCCCTCCCAACTATATGGAGGAGACGCCATCCTAGCGATGATGCAACAATCTTCAAACTTCCCTCTTGGAAAAGCTTTACTCATCATGTTGAAACCATTATCATCCGTATAAATCTTCTCAAGTTCAAGCAACTTAGAATCCAACACATCCCGAATCCAATGGTATCTCACATCAATGTGTTTAGACCGATCATGAAATGTAGAATTCTTGCCAAGATGTATGACACTTTGATTGTCGCAATGAAGCACATACCTCTCTTGAGCACAACCATGTTCCCCCAAGAATCTCTTCATCCAAAGTAATTCTTTACAAGCTTTAATGGAAGCAATAAGCTCAGATTTTGTAGTAGATAGAACAACACATTTTTGCA
>NW_025836469.1:0-2545 GCF_002878395.1 Capsicum annuum | reverse complement strand
AAGAACGGTAACAAGACACTTTTTATACACTTTTTGGGCAACAATCGAATCACCCACTGGGGTAGAAACTAGGATAATCTCAGGAATAATCTCAGGACTCATTTCAAAATTCATAGCAATCAAAGGTGTAACTTATGGGAAACTGGATCCAAGATCCAACAAATTATACACATCAACTGAAATATATGAAGCATACCAGTAACAACATCGGGAGAGTCCTTCTGTTCTTGGCAGGACGGTAAAGCATAGAATCTATTCTGGCGCTGCCCGTCAGCATTTCTAGAAGAGGCGCCCTGAGCTGGGGCTGGGTGAGTTGTTGGAACTGGAGCACTAACAGTCTGAGTCTAGGTTTGAGAGCGATAGTCACGATGCCCTTGTCCATCTTGTGGGCAATCTCTAACTCTGTGACCTATGTTACCACACTAGAAATAACCCCTCTTCTCACCCCAACACTCACCCGAATAAGCCCTACCACACTTAGGACACAGGGGATGATTTGGCTTACTGCCAGCACTGTACTGGGACCTGGATGCATATGACCTACTACCTTACTCCTGCCTACCTCTAGGCACGGGAGCACTAGCAGATGACGGTGCTGGCATAGATGAATGATCCTGATACTGAGAGCTACACCCTCTCTGCGATCTAGTTTGACCCTGTCCGTGCTACTCGAACCTAGTTTTCTTATTTCCTATCATTTTATCTCTCTCCTTAATTTTTTTTGCCTCAATCTGTTGGGCATAAGTCATCAGCCTTGAAAGATTCATCTCACTATTTAGCATAGCAGACCTACACTCCTTAACCACATAACTAGACACTCCAGTCACAAACTTTTACTAGCCCGATTATCAGCCACTAAATCAGGAGCATACTTGGCCAACTGATTGAACTTTAGATAGTACTCCCTAACAATCATAGAGCCCTGTCGCAGGTTCATAAACTCTTCCACTTTTGCCTTCCTCATCACCAAAGGGAAAAACTTATCTAGGAATGCATCCTGAAACTCTTGACAAGTTGTAGGGACAACTCCCTCACCTCTACCTTTTCTCTAAGAAACAACCCAGTCATAAGCAAGGTCTTTCAACCTATACGCAGCCAACTCTACACTATGTTCCTCAGATACATGCATCACTTAAGTAATCTTCCGCACCTCCTCTAAAAACAACTGCGGATCCTCATCAGACTTGGACCCATAGAATTTCGGCGGCATGAAGTCACGGATCCTGGTAGCAGCTGAATCACATCCCTGCTGTTGTGGAGCCGGGGCCGGGTTGGCCTGAACATTTGCAGTAACAGCTTGGGCTAGCACCTGAAAGGCTACCCAAAATTCAGCATGAGACACTTTTTCATTCAATGGGTCAGCGGGTTGAGGTTGCTGACCATTATTATTTCTTCTCACTCGACTTGGAGGTATATTTCTGAAAGAGGAGAGCACGAGTCAGTAGTAGAGAGAGACACTTTAAGCATGATAGACTTCTGAAAGAAAGAATCACACTTTTTCCTAAAATGTCTTGTAGCCTCTTGCTCATAGATATGGTGTGCTACACACTGATGATCAAGACTCTACTTAGCGCTGCTTATCAGACTCCATAGGACACCTTAAAACCTTAGGATCTAATACCAAGTTTGTAACACCCCGGAAAATGGGTCTCGGAGTGTCACACGGTACTTGAGGCTACGAGTAGCCCCAAGCTAACCCTTTGAGCCATTTTCATTCAGTTCAACATAAATCAACTGGGTTTTCATAAATAACCCCCAAATATCAATAGAGTAATCATCATCCAAGAATAAAAGAATTTCTTAAAGATAACAAAATACGACTTATAAGTCAACTCCCAACATCTATACTAGTCTTAGAAGCCTCTAAGAAAATCAATAAAACAGTGAGCCATTGAGACATGCCCTAACTGACTCATACTCAGTTATCAAATGTAAACAATTCTGTGAAACCAATATCAGACATCACGTCCTCGAAACATGAGGACTGACCACAACAGAGGATGTAGAACAACGTGCCCAAAGAATCACTGTCGAACCTAGAACTGAGCATCTGAACCTACATTCTAAGAAAATGTAGCCCACATCCAAAGATATGGGTCAGTACCATGGAAAGGAACTGAGTATATGGGGGTGTATGCAGTTGTTTAAAATCATCATCATAAATATTTATAAGAAATATGCAGGATGTATGAAAGACTCATTTAGCCCGAAGAAAATCATCATAATCATGAGAGGATGAAATAAGTACAATGACACATGTGAGTCATCATATAATTTGTCAATCACTTTCAGTTCATCAAGAATAACAATTCTCATAATGTAAATATCATTTAAATCTTTCAAAAGAATAACTTTCACAATTCCACTTTCAAATCACTTCACCATTTACCATAGACACAAGAAAGCACACACACACTGGGAGATCCTATAACTAACATAAACCATGTGAGCTACATGGAGTCCAACATACAACCCACGTTGGAGAGAGATGTCCTATCTTTGCCATCAGAGTAGGACTATCGATATCAAATCCACACAAACTAGT
>NW_025836468.1:0-1544 GCF_002878395.1 Capsicum annuum | reverse complement strand
TAATCCTCAACCTCCATGGCATGCCCTGATTGATTTTTGGCAAACAGCAATCCCAGACCCTAGGACCACACCCGAAACAATGTGCTATAGCCACCACTTTAGCCCAAAAATGCCCCTATCGCGTTGTTTCACCCGTTTATACACTGAAATGGCCATGAAAAATTAAAAGGACCATTTTGGGATGATCCCCAACCTCTCTGGCATGCCCTGATCAGTTTTTTGCCAGCAGCACACCCAGACACTAGGACCACCCCCAAAACTGTAGGCTATAGCACACCAATTTGGCCTGAAAATGCCCTGTTTGCATCGTTTCGCTTGTTTGTCCACCCAAATTTCCATAAAAAATTAAAATGACTATACTAGGATGATCCCCAACCTCCCTGGCATGCCCTGATAAATTTTTAGCCTACAACTTGTCCATACCCTAGTCCCACTCCAAAACCGGGGGCTATAGCACATCGATTTAGCCCGAAAACACCCCGTTCGTGTCATTTTGCCCATTTGCCCACCCAAATGGCCATGAAAAATTAAAAGGATCATACTGGGATGATCCTCAACCTCCCTCGCATGCCTTAGTCAATTTTCAACATACAGCACGCCCAGACACCGGGCCCACCCCTAAAATCGTGGGCTATAGCACATCGATTTAGACCGAAAATGCCCCATTTGCATCATTACGCCTGTTTGTCGATCCAAATGGCCAATAATTTAAACAGACCAAACTGGGATGATCCCCAACCTCCCTGGCATGCCTCGGTCAATTTTTGGCCCATATCACGCCCGAACCCCAGGCCCATCTCCAAAATTGTGGGTTATAGCACATCAATTTTGCCCAATAATGCCCCGTTTACTCTATTTCGCCCGTTTGTCCATCCAAATGGCCTCAAAAAATTAAACGGACTATACTGGGAAGATTCCCAACCTTTCTGGCATGTCCCGATCAATTTTTGGCTTACAGCACGTCCAGACCCTGGGCCCACCCCAAAACCGTGGGCTATAGTACACCGATTTGGCCAAAAAATCCCCCGTTCACATTGTTTTGCCTATTTGTCCACCCAAACCATCATGAAAAATTAAATGAACCATACTAGGACAATCCCCAACCTCCCTAGCATGCCCCGATCAATTTTTGGCCAACAGCACGCCGAACCCCGGAACCACCCCCCAAAATCATAGCCTATAGAACATTGATTTAGCCCGAAAATGCCCCGTTCATGCCATTTCGCCCGTTTGTCCACCCAAATGTCTATGAAAAATTAAACGAACCACACTGATCCCAACCTCCTTCGCATGCCCCAATTGATTTTTGGCCCACAGCCCGCCTGCACCCCTGGCCCAACCCCAAAACTATAGGTCATAGCACATCGCTTTGGCCCAAAAATGCCCCGTTCGCACAGTTTCACCCGTTTGTCCACCCAAATGGCCAGGAAAAATTAAAAAGACCACACTAGGATGATCCTTAACCTCCCTAGCACGCCTCGATGTATTTTCAGCTGGTAGAATGCTCGAACCCTGAGCCCACTCCCAAAACAATGGGCAATAGC
>NW_025836467.1:0-1114 GCF_002878395.1 Capsicum annuum | reverse complement strand
AAGCTGCTGCTGCTGCTCAAGCTGGTGCTTCTGTCATTCAGATTTTTGTTGGTCGCTTGAGGGTAAACTCTTTTGTCTTATAAGAAATTTTGTTGTTTGGATTTCTTTAATTCTTTTGATATAACATTTATCATTATTTTCAGGATTGGTTTCGCAATCACACTGGTGACTCTGAAGTTGAAAGTGCTTTTAGACGAGGAGAAGACCCCGGGTTAGCACTATTTTGTTTTCCACTTTGTTTCTGGAGTTGAAAGTGATAGATCTTACATTTGACGATTTGTTGAGACCATGTGTATTCTCTTCCTGTTGCATAAAGGTTATAGTATTATTTGCGAGACCAACCTGCTAATCTATACGGTCATCGTTTAAAGCCTAATCTATACGTAAAACTTAACGGCCACGGTTAAGTAAACAACCTTATATTAGTAAACAAACTTATAGCCTTAACGGCCACCGTTTAAACTTATAACCTTATATTTTTGAACAACCTTATAACCTTATATTAGTAAACAACCTTATAACCTTAATGACCACCGTTTAACCTTATGACCTTATATTAGTAAACATCCTTATAACCTTAACGGCCACCGTTTAACCTTATAACCTTATATTAGTAAACAACCTTATAACCTTAACAGCCATCGTTTAACCTAATAACCTTATAACCTTATAACCTTAACGGCCAACGTTTAACCTTATAACCACCTTAAGTAAACAAACTTATATTAGTAAACAACCTTATAACCTTAACGACCACCGTTTAACCTTATAACCTTATATTAGTAAACAACCGTATAACCATAATGGCCACCGTTTGACCTTATAACCTTATAGCCTTAGAGGCCACCGTTTAACCTCATAACAACCGTTAAGTAAACAACCTTATAACCTTAACGGCCACCGCTTAACCTTATAACCTTATATTAGTAAACAACCTTATAACCTTAATGGCCAACGTTTAACCTTATAACCAACGTTAAGTAAACAACCATATATTAGTAAAGAACCTTATAACCTTAACGACCACCGTTAAACAACCTTATAACCTTAACCACCACCGTTTAACCTTATAACCTTATATTAGCAAACAACTTTATAACCTTAACGGCCACCG
>NW_025836466.1:0-1335 GCF_002878395.1 Capsicum annuum | reverse complement strand
ACATGACCATTCATATGCGACCCGCATACTCCAGAGTGTATTTCAACCATAATTGCCGAGGCTTCTTTTGCATCTACACACCTTAAAAGTCCCAGATCTGGGGTCCTCTTATACAAGATTCCCCCACTTAAGAAAAATCCACTAGCCAAACGTCTAATAGTCCTCTTTTGATCGTTGGTGGCATATAATGGGTATTCCCCTGATTGAATGTACCGCTTGATATCCAAGAACCAAGGCTCTCCATCGAGCTTTTCTTCAACCGCATTACAGTAAGCATGCCGATCACGACTCTGTATATACACTGGATCGATATAGGCTTTGTCAGGATGTTGGAGCATTGAAGACAAAGTGGCTAAAGCATCAGCAATTTCATTACGAATCCTTGGAATATGCCTAAATTTTACTAACACAAACCGTTGACATAGTTTCTGCAAGCATTGTCAATACGGGATGAGCTTCAAATCTCGTGTCTCCCAATCGCCTTGAATTTGATGGACGAGCAAATTCGAATCTTCCAACACCAATAATTCTTGAACTCCCATATCAACCGCTAACCTCAAACCAAGAATGCAGACTTCATACTCTGCCATATTATTAGTACAGTAGAATCGAAGTTGTGCTGTTACCGGGAAATGTTATCCCAATTCAGAGATAAGAACCGCACCTATTCTGACTCCTTTCATATTGACAGCTCCATCGAAGAATAAACTCCAACCTGGATCAGCATCTATAACGACTTCAGCGACACACGACAATTCTTTATCAGGAAAATATGTCTTTAATGGCTCGTACTCTTCATCGATGGGATTCTCAGCAAGATGATCTGCCAAGGCTTGGGCTTTCATGGCGGTCCGAGTCACATATACAATGTCAAACTCGGTAAGCAATATTTGCCACTTTGCCAATCGAACCATTGGCATAGGCTTCTGAAAGATATACTTCAAAGGATCCATGCGAAAGATGAGATAAGTAGTATAGGATGAGAGATAATGCTTCAACTTCTGTACTACCCAAGTTAGGGCACAACACGTCCTTTCAAGAAGAGTATACCTAGCCTCATAAGTGGTGAACTTCTTGCTGAGATAATAAATAGCCTGCTCTTTTTTGCCCGTGACATCATGTTGACCCAGAAAACAACCGAAAGAATTGCCCATGACTGATAAATATAAGATCAAAGGCCTACCAGGCTCCGGGGGTACCAGCACGGGCGGATTTGACAAATATCTTTTGATTCGATCGAACGCTTCCTGACATTTTTCAGTCTATTTTACTGCAACACTTTTTTTCAGCAACTTAAATATGGGCTCACAAGTGGTTGTGAGTTGAGCAATAAAC
>NW_025836465.1:0-2441 GCF_002878395.1 Capsicum annuum | reverse complement strand
CACCTAAACCTACATTCCGAGAAAATGCAGCCCACATCTGAAGATGTGGGTCAATACCATGGAAGGATACCAAGTATATAGGGGTGTATGCAGTTGTATAAACATCATCATCATAAATATTTATAAGAAATATGCAGGATGTATGAAAGACTCACATAGCCCGAAGAAAATCATCATTTTTATGAGAGGATAAAATAAGTACAATAACATATGTGAGTCATCATATAATTTATCAATCACTTTCAGTTCATCAAGAATATCAATTCTCATAATGTAAATATCATTTAAATCTTTCAAAAGAATAACTTTCATAATTCCACTTTCAAATCACTTCACCATTCACCATAGACACAGGGAAACACACACACTGGGAGATCCTATAACTGACATAAACCATGTGAGCTACATGGAGTCCAACGTACAACCCACGTTGGGGAGAGCCGTCCTATCCTTCCCATCGGAGTAGGACTATCGATACCAAATCCACACAAACTAGTGATCACTATATAAATCAGCCTCAGGCTCACTCCTATTGAGGCACGTAGTTCTAGGGAAGTAAGGTCACTTTATACCTCCCACTCGGTGCTAAAGATTTCTCCCAGACTTAGCTCAGATTATTTCAAAGACAATCCATACCAAAATAATTTCAGTAATATTTAAATATACATCGGAAGCCATCATGCTTCCCATCAATCAAAATCAACCACGTTGTGGATTTCTTTCACACTCGAGTTCAAAACAACCCCATTATGACCAAAGGATCAAATCATTCAAAATATCTCAAATATTCAACATCAACGTGCTTATAACACACACTTTCTTAGAAAAAACACAATTTCCAATGGAGATTCATGACCCAAATATCAAAATCATCAGAAATATCATTCAAGATGCATGCTTTATATCTCCACACATGTAAATTCATCTTTAAAAATCATAAAGATCAAGATTTCATAATAATCATCATAAGATATGGGTTCATACTTCAAATTCGTAAAAATCAAATAAAATCATGCCTTTGTAAAGAAAATTACTTTTGGGCACAAGAACGAAAGAGAGTTCTTGTTGAAAAAAAACGCCACATACCTTGAATGATGAACTTTAGATCGATACTCATTTTTGAGATGTTAATCGTGCCTTTGAATGATGGTTTTTGGAGTTCTTGAACTAGGAACTTGGAATCTTGATTAAATTTGTAGAATTAATGGTGAACTTTGGAGGTTCTTGAAGTTCTTGAACTAGGAACTTGGAATCTTGAATAAATTTGCAGAATTAATAGTAAACTTTGGAGGTTGTTGAAGTTGGATGTAGGAGCTTAGGGTTTTATTTTTGAGGGAATTTGATGAAATATAACATATAATACTTCTAATAGGCTTTAATATAGGGTTTGAACAGATTTTGGGTGAGGGGCAGTGACCAAAACGCCCCTAAAATCAAATAATTCTCGAATCTGTCATTTGTTGAACTGTTTTGTAGTCCAAAGTAGATCAACCACAACGTTTTACTCTGATATCCAAATTGGATGAAACCAATTTCATTAGAAAGAGAACTCTCATATCTTTCCATTTATATATAGTATCTCACACAGATCATTGTGTATGAGGATTTATGATTGTTTGAAGTTGACCCAAAAATTTACTTTTGATAGGCTAAAGTAGATCGATCATAACTTTTTGCTCTGACAGACAAATTGGATGAAACTAATTTCATTGGAAAGAGGACTAGCAGAGATTTCCATTGACATATAGTAGATCACCCAGATCATTATGTACAAGGAGTTATGATCGTTTAAAGTTGGACCAAAAATACTCCAGGCCTCAGTACTTTTTCCTGCATGTTTTACTGTTCACTACTATTCACGGTTTGATTGAAATGTTCATAACTCGTCGTTCCAGTGTCCTTTTTTGATGATCCACATATCGTTGGAAATATTATTCGATAATCTACACAATGGTGGATCATAATCTAAGACATTCTGCACGAAAAATTTATAATTCATTCAAAAACATAGAACCCTACACGTTTACGCACAAAATTTCAACAAAAAATTTCTCGGGGTATTACAATATCATCCACGAATGAGAAGGACTCACTACAAATGCTGAACACTGGAATGCTACTGCTGATCTGGAGATCGTATCTTTGAACCTAATGTGTAACATAAGTGAAAGCACCATAGCACAAATACGTCAGTACGTCTAAATGTACTGAGTATACAAGTGAGGTAGGCTAAATGCAAAGGGTTATATGCATGAACAATGCTAATAATATGAATGTGAGAATACATACATGCATAAATAACTATAACTGAACTCGTGATGATGCTAATTACTGAGTCTGAATGCTGACGACATGACTTTACTGTTACTGAGGTACTGAATAGATTATTGACTTTTTTTGACAGTTCAAATTATGAAGAACTAGTTTGAATGAATGTGTCT
>NW_025836464.1:0-2006 GCF_002878395.1 Capsicum annuum | reverse complement strand
CTTGAATATAATGAATAAAGGCATCAGAAGAAGGAAAACTAAAAGGCAAACAACCCACAACTACCATTTTAGCTATTTCTTCCTGGTCCCTCAATTTATTATACTTCTTCCTTACCTGATTGGTTGTTGGGTCCATTCTAGTTTGCGTTGGCCCATCAACATCCCCACCACCTCGTGCAATTTCTAACTCTCTTTTGTGAGCATCACCTATATGTCTCATTAACGTACCCGTACCTCCTTGCTTGCCTCCGCTTTTATGTTTATGTATTTGTTGACAAATATTGCATTGCACCTCAGTATCTGATATACGTTCAAAAAAATGTCATGCAATACTAGTTGTTTTACGAGGTCTTGGGGCACGGGGAGGACGGAAAGGGAGATTAACCGATTCATATCTAACGTTAACATTTCCTGCTATGGGTGTCTCATCAATATTTTCATCATCTTCGTCTAAATTAACCGCATCTACTTCATTTTCTTCTTCTATACCATAATTTTTCTGAGCTTCTACATAATCCATATCGTGAGTATCTACACCTATTTCTTCCTCAAAAGGTGTACCAAGTGGTACCGGAGGCGAAGGCACACGGGTATATATACTACTTGAAGTACCTCTACCACTAGTAATTCACTTTTTACTGCCACTACCGCTTCCGGGACAAAAAAATTTAACATCTTTAGTAGAGAGGTTTCTTAATTTATCCATAGTATAAATTAAATTAAACTAAAAAAATTCAAAATAAACAAATATAATAAAATTAAATATTCAATAATTAATACAATAAATAAAAATTAAACTTAAGAGATGGAACGATAATACCAAATTTTGGAAGTATCCGAAGGTTGCGAATTTAGAAACTTCCACTCTTACTTTGTAAACGTAAAATTAAAAATTTAAAGTGAGCACTTTAGGAAATTAAATATATTGAATATTTGAGAATTAAGATTTGAGAGAGAATGAGATTTTGAGTGAGTGAAAAATTGTGTGAAAAATGATTTGAAGGTGTAGGGTATTTATAGAAAATTTTTTGGGATTAAAAAATTATTTTAAAAGTAAATTTCAAAAAAATTTCCAAACGGCTAGTTTGGCCCAAAATTCCAAATTTTCAAAAAAAAAAAAACTATTTCGGATTGGGCCAATTAACCAGCGGGCCTGGACCGAGCTTGGTTCGGGCCGGGTTAGCCGGACCCAAATTAAAAAAAAAAATGTCCCAGAACACGGTACTCTAAAGCCCTTGGGCTTACTGGGCTGATTGGGCCCGGCCCACTTGACACCCTTTTCTTTTGATATATCAAATGATGTTTTGCTAGAGAGAAGATATTTGGGGTAAAAAAAGACAGTCTTCGTACTTTTGGATAAGAAAGAAACACAGATTTCAAGGAATTTTTATTACTTATATTTGTATTGGTATTCATATTAAAATAGTAGTAAAATAATACTTATTAATAATGAAATATAATAGAAATAATAAAGTTAATATTAGTATGTCGGCAATATATCAAGGAAAATAGTAGGCCGATAATTTTTGTTTAATGGTAAATTTTTGGTATATCTTTATAACTCTATTTTATAATATTTGATAACCTTTTTTTAGCTGAATCCCAGCAATCGTATCCATACTCGAATTTACACCCTCAAATCTTAAAATTTAAATTTTGATGAATTCGACTCTTAAATCTGCACCTATCTTAAATACCCGCACCCGAGGCTGAGCAACTTAGGATTGACCACGCTAGTTATGGTTCCAACATATTCAATAAAACTCTTGCCCTAATTAAAGAGTGGTTCTTGGAGAAGAATCTTTCACCATCCTCGTGGCTTTCTCAATAGTTTATGTGCTCATGACAAAATTGGTTTGTTCTTGGCGGATTTCACATGGTTGATTTCATTGGATCAGTAAGGATATTTTATCCTAAGTATTTTATGGTTTCATTTAACATATAAAATGAAGCGTATGAAGAGATACCATTAATTACCAGAGGGAATTTATGATATTTCGAATTAC
>NW_025836463.1:0-5664 GCF_002878395.1 Capsicum annuum | reverse complement strand
GTAGTATACTATATATTTCTATGGGTTTTTTGAATTCATTATGTGTTGATGTACTTGTATCATACTTTCTTCATTATGATTGAATTCTCATGGTTGCAAACATATGGAATGTGCCATCAAAACATAACTTGTTTGATAGAAAAGTTAATGTTTGGAAAAGAGAGTTGTGATAAGAGAATAGGGTTTCCAATCCCTATTTTATACATTAATGCCTTAATAGGATTAACAACTTGGAGATCTCGCATGAGCATAGATAACACTTTTGATTCTAGAGAACTAGAGTGAATTAATCCTTGTTGGTTAAGAAACACTCGAATTATGGATTTAAATGTGTTTCTCTATTAGTGCATGCATGCATGAGTTCTAAATACCCATGGTTAGAAAATATTGAAAACTACAAGGTGGAAATAACCCTAACTTGTCTTTCTCCGTAATCAAATATTACTACATATATCGTTTCACTGTTATATTGATAATATTACTGCATACTTAAACTGAAACCCCCATTACTTTGGAACCTTTGATCAACAGTCTAATAACAATCGCAATAATTAGTGATTACAGTATTCCCTGTGGGATTCGACACTCAACCCAGTTGGGTTCTATATTTGACAGCGACCACTTACAACTTTCTAGCGAGAGTTATAATTTGGGCGTATCAACTTATCTCTCTAATTTGCTGGTAACAACGGGAAGTTGTAAATGTCAATTGGGGGTTTTTAGTAGTAATCTCTAACAAGTAACCAAACTCAAAAGCATAGGTTGTAAACAATTAGAAACAAACACTCGTCTTTTTTTCCCCGTGGCTTCTAACTCAGTAGGCTTTTCATGCTCAGTCCAACTATCAAATTGCTACTCCTGTATAATCTGGTAAGTTAGGTATCACCAACCTCCTTTCAGCATACTTTGGTGAATATTATTCTTCTTATCTCGATCTTAGAGCATCGCCTTACTAAACCTTACCTTGAACCCCTATTTCAACTATCTCCTGTCTATCTCAACTTGATTAGATATAAGTTAATCGTCTGAAGTGGATAATTCAAGTAAGATTATTTTGGAAATTAACACCAAATCACTATTGTGATCTCTTTTTCCTAAGCTCTACCTCCCTCTCAAGTTCATAATGAAAACATAATGCTCCTAACCTTTGCAACCATTAAAAAAGCTATAGTATGAAGAAAACCATAATGCATGAAAAAATAATTATCTAAAAGGATTTAGCACTTTCCCTACTTTGATATCTAGCGATGGTTACCACAACCCTAGCTAAGGGAATTATCTGCACATGATAGTAATATGATCAAAGGAATTCATAAGTGAAGACATTCAAACTATATCAGAATAATCAACGAATAAAACCCAAAGTGTTACTAAATAAATAACCAAAATCAATACAAAGCAATCCAGATGTTGCCCAAAACTAACCTCTAAAGAAGTATGTTGCGATTGATGACAAATATAGTAACTCAACTAGGTTGGGGTCAATCCCATAGAGAAAATGTTGAATAGTTACTTAACTTCATATAGTTCACGAGCAGTGCGGAAAAGTAAATGGGGGGTTTTGGATGTAATCAGTAAGTAGTAACTGAATGTGAATGTTTTAAGTTTAACACAATAGAAGAAAAACACTAGGACTATGTTCCCTATGGGTTCTTAACTCGATGAGTTTCTCGTATTCAATCCACCTATTCTCCTGGTCTGGATATAGAGTCGACAAGTTATGTATTATCAACCGTCTTGTGAATGTGTTGATAAATCTCGCCCTTTAACTTGTGAGTCTCAGGAAGTCACCTTATTGCTCCGTGTCTATGATTTCAGTTCAACTCTCACCTTTGAAGTCAGGGGTCATTAGATGAGATGGCGAAATAGTAATGATGGAAGTGAATCTCAAATTACTATCTTAATCTTCTTTTCCCAATCACAAACTCCCTTGTGAGAATGTTTATGAATATAAGCTATCCCCAAGCTTCTACTGTAGCTTTGAAGTCGAATTATACAAAGATTAAGATACATGCAGTTTACTTTGGAATAGATGAATCTCCCAATTCCCTTATGTAGTTAATCTACTAAGGTTCCTACAACCTTAGTCAAGAAAGTTAGACACTCATGTTCATGAACAAATCCATGATAATCAATAAAGAAAACATGTAATTATCCGCACAATAATGAAAAGAATAAAATCTGGAAATTACTATTGAATAATAACCCAAAATCTTATGAACAAAGAAAAAGTATGTAATACAGTATATTGGAATTTAAATAAATGTTAAAGAATGTAACCTAATAAAAGATAAACCCTAGGGTATTATAGTATCTCAAGAATACTTAGAAATTCTAATAAAAATGAGAAAGGTAAAGTTATGTCGGCATATGGTATGACTCACTCTTCAACCCGTACCAGCATCATACGAGTCATACCATGTCGCTCATATCCATTGCAGTTTCCCTCATATCACTCTTCTTATCTCGATCTCAGAGCGTCACCTTACGACTTCTACTAATGAGTCGTACCTTGACCATACGACTCGTGGCCTTTACTCATATCCACGTAGGTCTTTTGTCTTTCCCAGGTTTGAACACTGGTCTGCTTATCGTTTCCCTATATGAGTTATACTCAGACATTCAACTTGTATTCTTCTAAGACTTCAATCGTAAATGGTAGATTTAGATTGTTTTATTATTATGATTCTTTGTCATGACCCATACCTTCAACTTACAACTAGGATACTTCTGTCGTATCTTCTCCATACTTAGATTCTAAGTTTGGCTTTGGGTTCTGTTGTGCTTATGAGTTATCCTACGAGTCATACGGTGTGTTGACCACTCGTGAGGTAACTGTATCTTGATCAAACTTTGTCTTTTCAGGTCTTTTTCTTCCATTTCATCCCAACACTATTGTAGACCTATTTTTTCTACAATATACACCAAAGTGCATAATATCTACTAAAAAAATCTCTGTCTATGCATAAATTCAAGGTTTTAAGCATCAAAAGTGTCATGTTTTCACGGAGCATCAACACCCTCAACTTAGAATATTGAGTGTCCTTAGGAAAATAGATATTAAACGCTATCTCAAAACAAAAAAAAATGATGCTTAATCAAGAAGATCCTAAGATACACATGGCAGTGACTTTAAATTCAATTTTCAACTATGGTACTCCCAAACTAATTATAACTTTTCAAGACTCAAACTATGTATAACGAGAGAAACATAAAGGAATCCAATGATGGAATTAAATTCATAATAGACAACTGGGCATAGAAACAAATTACATTCAGCAAATAATCTACCAACCTAGCAACATAACCCGGGTGTGCTCACAGTCAAAGAAATCCTATTCACTCTCAGCATGAATCAATCAATTTATTCAGGGATATCAGAAATGACTCTTTCTCTCACAAAGAAGTATCACCGGTGTATAGGAATATCATAGGCATTTCCTTCTATTATCTTCCTAAATTATTAGACAATCGAGGTAGGATCACTGTAGGAATTTATTCGGCTTATAACGTAGGCTTGGGGATGGTATGATCTCCTTGTGGGATTTATTTAGTGAGTATTCCTCCTTGACACTACACTTTCTTTGGGGTCCACTTATTCTTCAATTTTATTTCCTCCCTCATGTTTCAAATTGGGCCACACATATTTTCTCACTTTATGTTTTCTTTTTCTTCTTTTTTATTTTACCGCACCTATCCCTTTTTTCAATATTTTCTTTTACACGACTTTTTTCATGCCTATTTTTTCCTACTCACCCCTATAATAGCCACCCTAAACTTAGGAAATTTTCCTAAGTTAAGGTGCACAGTGTCCAAGGAGGACCAGGGAAAAAATAGGTTCATTGTAAGGTAAACAAGAAGGTAAAATTAGTGTGTTCAAAGAAAATGGTCAATTTGGCTCAAACATTTGGATCAAAGGGATTCATACTTATTTCGTTGGGCATTTAGGCTCGAGTGGACTTAGAAGAAAATGGCCTCTGATCATTTCCTACTTGATTATCCTTGACCTAGATAGAAGCAATCGAGAAAGTTCTAGATTCTTTTACCCGAACTCAGTAATACCTTACACACACTCGTACAGGGTTTCATTTCTAAGTACTACTTATCCAGTTATGCAACTATTTTCCCTAATTATTGTATCCCTAATCCTAATGCCATTATCAGATTCATAGCAGTTAAGAAAAATTTAGGAAGGGTCTCAAATTTTTAGCACAATTCAATTGAACACAAATTCTTTTAGCAAAATCATTTCAAATCCATAGTCAACATATGCTTCAAAACTCATAAATCAAATTTCAAAACCACAATTCATTACAAATCAATTTGAAAATCAATTAAAAATCAGTAAAATTAGTCTCCATAGGTGTAGATTTTCTCTGTTTTGTCAGCACCAAACCTGCAAGCATAACAACATTTCAACTACATGATATTCAGAATCATATATACACCCCCACTCCAACTTAAAATTCTTCCACTATCCCTACTGTCAAGAAAAATGTAAAACTAGGATGAAAAGTAATACCTAGGCGTTCAAGGTGCCGAATCATACAATATCAGCATGTGGGCCCTTTAGTTGGGTCCCACTCTCCTAAACAATCATCCCATAAACTGGTAGGATTGAGTCAACAATAGTAATCTGGAGCAAAATATCATTCCCCTCAGCATCAATAATTGGTGATCTCAAATACCATTACCAACAAACAAATATAAGCACATATGAATCACAACCCACACAATTTACACCCTATTCTAACATAATCCTAAGAGGAAGAACTAGCTACTCATGATTATAATAAATGAGAATAAACAAAAATCTCTATTAAATTGATTCATCAAAAGTTAAGAGAATGGAAACCACACTTTAAGTTTGAATGAATCCTCAATGGGATTTTCCACTTCTCCACTTGGAAGTCACTCTAATGTTTTCTTAGCTCACAATTAGTTCAAATTTAGCTCAAAGCTCTACGAAGTTAAGAAACCCTAGACTAAGGATGTGAGGTAGGGTTCTTCCAATGATGATTTTTATTTAATGAGGGTTTTGAGCCCTTTTTATGAGAGTTGGGATCGGCAATGTGGAATGACAATTTTGCCTCAAGATGGAAATTGTGTTATACCACGATCGCACTGGCTTAGCGGCGATTGCAGCTCTGCGATTGCTACATTCTTCACGTGATCGTAGACTTCTGACTTTCTTGACTTATTTGATCACGGTGGCCAAACTGTGATCACGATACCTAAGGCCCATTCTACTCAAGTTTTCCAACTTTTACACTTTCTTCCCTTTTTGATCATTTTCAGCTCAATTCTATGTGCTTCTATCTCATCACCTGTACACCTGCAAAATATGGAAATTATTGCATTTAATCATGATGTATCATTTATGCCTTCAAATCATAGTAGTGTGAATGGATGTTTGGTGAAAAAGAGTGCTAATTTCACCACTCATTAATACCCCAACTTAAAACTTTGCTTTTCCTCAAGCAACACTACCTCTTAACATGAGACAATGCACATTTATGATCAAAATAGATGACCAAAAGGATCATGATGACTTCAACTTGGTTACTACCAGTAAAATCTCTTCACTCATGGGAAAAACTATTCTCACGACACCCCTCAACATAATGTGTAATTTTCAAGGATGCAAAATACATCAAAGAGTAA
>NW_025836462.1:0-1188 GCF_002878395.1 Capsicum annuum | reverse complement strand
TCACCTTTTTGTGCTAATTTGACACCTTTATTACATATAATGAAGTCCATATCATAGGTGTTACTTTAGCTAAAAAGGTTGACAAATGGTATCACATTAGCTAAAAAGGATGACAAATATACGATAAATTTAATTCTAGGGATAATAGGACCCTCGTGAAGTTGGAATGTGTCGTAGCAATTTTTCTCATAGTTTAGGAAGATACTGGATGCTTTAGTCTAATGTTAATTCAAAATAGTAGTTAATTTTTTAAACAAAATATAATGTTTTTAGTTTCTTATGTCGGAAACATGTTATGTTTGAACTATTATCGAAATAATAACCCTCAAACAATGAGTAATAAAACAAATTTAATAAAAATATAAATGAGTAATTAACGAGTGTTAAATTAATTTGGTAACTCGATCAACTATAGAACTAAGTACTAGTCTAAATCCTTAAATTATTGATGATACTTAAAGCTTTCTTTCTTGTGAATGACTTGTGTGTCGATCCTCATTTTCATATCCAGCTCATGTGTTGTCTCTGAATTTACACTTCAAGTACTCTATTTTAATCATGCTCATGTTAAAAGCTTTAAACTCTAGAGTTAGTCTAACCTAACGTTAACCCGTGTGCCTTATTCAAACTAATACTTTCCATGATAATCATAAGTAATTATCAAAATTCCATCTAGAGGCTTTTCCATCTTCCTTTAGCTCTATATCGTATAAATCATTCCATCTACCCACGAGAAATTTTGTCCCACCATTGCGGGTCATAGAACGACAACAATAGTTACCCATGAAATCCTTATCAGATGTAAGTTAATTAAAAATTTTAGGAACACATTTGAAACGGATTAATGATATAACAATAAGCCATAAGAATATTTCGATAATTAATTCTTGGGGAATTGTAGGAAACTTTCTCATAGGTTTCATCTTCGTATCCTGTGTAGAGATGAAATCTATGAACAAATTTCCTACAATTCTCCAAGAATTAATTATCGAAATATTCTTATGGCTTTCTGTTATCTAACTGATCCGTTTCAAATGTGCTTCTAAAATTTTGAATTCACTTACATCCATTTGATAAGATTTCATGGATAATTATTACCATCGTTCTATGACTCGAGATGACGGGACAAAATTTCTCGTGAATGAATGAAACGATTTATATTATATAGAGCTAAAGGAAGATGGAAAA
>NW_025836461.1:0-1874 GCF_002878395.1 Capsicum annuum | reverse complement strand
TTAGGGAACAGATATCGTTGCAAACTAAAAGTACCCAATATATTTTCTCTCTTAGCTTCTTCTAATAGTTGATCATATTACACAAATTCTTCACGGAAAAATATCAAAACAATTTTCAAATTCCATACCAGTAACTCCACAAAATCTTTTACAAAGCTTCTCCACAAGAGCTTCCATTTGCTTGTCCTAAAAATACAAACATTCCAATCAATTCTCTACAGAAGAGCCCAAAGAAGCAAGACAAAATCATGGCACCTTCTTAATTGAAGCAATTAAAAATTGCATGATGTTGCAGAATGATTCTTCCTTCGAGTTCTGGCTAGATAACTTGCCAAGAATATCTGGAAGTCAGTTATAAAATGGATTGCTCCATGTAAACATTAAGTTCAAAGAGAAAAAAAATAGTATTATTTGATGTGTGTGTACAGTCAAAAACATGCAACAACAGACGAAAGATGCTCAACAGTAGAAAGACTAGAAAGAGATAAGATAGATTGACTTCTTTATTACCAACTGATGAAAGAAAAGTTTGGTAGATATGTTACCTTTCTTTGACAACTCATGAAACAAAAGTTTGGCAAGATTTGAAATTCTTTCATTTGCATCTTCTAGGCAGATGGCCAATTTATTTATATAACCTTTCACCTAGAAATGATTCACACAAATCAAGATGCTAAAAATCTACCACAAGAAAGCTACTTACGAGTGTGTGATAATCCAGCCAAACCTTCATCATGTCATTCAGTATCAGATGAGAAAGAGATAGAGATAGAGCGGTTGCTTACAAAAGTCACTCGGCTTAGAACACGACTAGCTAAACTACAACAATAATATTCCCAGTGTAATCCCATATACATACGTTACCGCTACATAGAGATAGAGAGGTTGTTTCCCATAGATCCTCTACCTAAAGCATGACTAACTAAAGTGTGTATATACATTACATAGTGGATATTCTGGTATGTTTTATCATAGTTGCTGGGATATTATTCAAAACGATATTAAGAACTATGGTCAGGATTTCTTTAGGGGGAAGAACTTGTCTAAGTTTTATTCACATACTTGCCTGATTCTTATTCCTAAAATTGATTCGCCATCTAATTTTTCTGAACTTACACCTATTAGTTTGAGTAATTTCACTTGTAAAATTATTTCCAAAATTATTGCTAATAGGCTTAATCCCCTGTTGGGTAGGATAATCTCTGATAATCAAAGTGGTTTTGTTAAAGGTAGATTAATTACTGATAATATTTTACTTACTAAGAGATTGCTCAGAGTATTAAGCAATACAATAAAGGCGGCAATCTAATAATGAAGCTTGATATGGCCAAGGCATATGATAAAATGTCATGGAATTTTTTATTGAGTGTTATGAAGAGGGTCGATTTTTCTGGTATTTGGGTGGATATGATTTGGAGGATTATTGCCAATGCAGGTATTCCATTCTCATTAATGGAACTAGGGTGGGGTTTTTTATCTCCTCCCATGGCCTTAAACAAGGTGATCCCCTCTCTCCTTCTCTCTTCATTATTGTCTCTGAGCTTTTATCTACAATGTTGAACAATCTCAACTCCGATGAGAATTTTACTCCTTTCAGCATGAATCACAATGGCCGTATCATTCAGCATCTAGCTTGCGCTGATGATATAGTGATTTTTAGAGGTGGTAACAACAAGACAATCAAACTCATTAAGCATCAAATCAGGAGGTACGAAAAAGCCTCTGGTCAAAAAATAAATAATGACAAGAGATTTTTCATAACCGCTCCAAATACTTCTCCTCATAGGATTAACAGAATGAGAAGAATGACTAGTTATATGGATAAAAAATTTCCTTTCAATTATTTGGGTTGTCCAATATATAGTGGAAAGAAA
>NW_025836460.1:0-3205 GCF_002878395.1 Capsicum annuum | reverse complement strand
TGGACTCAGCTTTCTGGTTGCTGGATTCAGCTTTCTCAGAGATTTTAAACTTAGAAAGTTTGTCATTGATTTGTTCCAAGATTTTTCCTAAAACCTTGAAATCATCACTGAGATTAGGGAATTTCTCCTTTTGGAATTCAGGAATCTTGAAGATGGGGTTGGTTATAGGATTAGGACTTGAAGTTCCTACCTCAGGAGCGGGGGGACTAAAAGGAAGTATAGAATTCTTAGTATCTCCTATTTGCCGGGAGATAGTGTGAAGGACCTGATTAGTATAGTTGTTTTGTTCAACTATCCTGTTGAGGTCTCTATTGATAAGGGTGGATAGAGGCCTATCATGCTTTTTCTTGAAGGGAGAAGCATTGAGGACTTCATTGGAATGAGGAATTTTTATTCCTTCAAGAGGAGGAGTAACAGATTCAATTATCTTATTACTCTGAGTATACCATTTGTTAATGATAACGTTGAGGGCTCATTTTGGTTTTCCATTCTACCGGTGAACTCAAACCATCGGAAGAATTCTATGTCACATCAGAGCTTTTTCATATCGGCTATCCATAACCGACCGAACTCCTTTTGCTGCTCCTTAGAATAGGTACTGGTGTACCATTTCCTTTTTAGAGCGTCTTTAGGTAGGTACCATCGAGCTTCGAGAGCTTTAAGGTCAGGTATATACTCTTCGTCAGATTTGATGATGAGTAAGCTAGGGTCAATCCTAATTTTCTGACGGGATATGGAAGGGGGAGGTTCCATATCTGAGGCTGTAGGACTGCCTGGGTCATAATGATTTTCAGGGTCTAGGGACTCATGGACCCTAGTGGATTGTTGATAATAAACTTTTGGCCTCAAAAACGCTCCCTCAGAGTTTCAGAACATTATGAACAATATTTTCAATCCTTATACTTATATGTCGATTGTTTATATTGATGATGTGCTTATTTTCTCAGAGAACATTGATTCTCATTTTAAGCATTTAAATACTTTCTTTAAGATTGTTAAATTCAATGGTTTGGTTGTTAGTGCCAAAAAGATGAAGCTCTTCCAAACGTCTATCAGATTCTTAGGACATGATCTTTATCAAGGTAGCTAATAACCTATTTGTAGAGCCATTGAGTTCTCCTCAAAATTTCCTAATGAAATTACTGATAAAACTCAACTCCAGAGGTTTCTAGGAAGTCTCAATTATGTTGCAGACTTTATTCCTAACATTAGGCAGGTCTGTGAACCTCTTTACAAGAGACTCAAGAAAACCCCAGTTCCTTGGAGTCCTGATCAAACCAATGCAGTCATCAAGATCAAAAGTTTGGTCCAGAACCTTCCCTGTTTAGGTATTCCTAACCCTGAAGCTTTCATGATAGTTGAAACCGATGCCTCGGATATTGGGTATGGGGGTATACTGAAGCAAAATGTCAATGAAAGTTCTCCTGAACAGTTAGTCAGGTTCACATCCGGAATATGGAATTCTGCACAAAAGAATTACAGAACTGTTAAAAAAGAAATTTTATCTATAGTGCTACGTATCACCAAATTTCAAGACGACCTTGTTAACAAGGAATTTTTACTTAGGGTAGACTGTAAGTCTGCTAAAGAAATTTTACAAAAGGATGTTAAAAATCTTGTTTCAAAACAAATATTTGCTAGATGGCAAGCTCTCTTGTCTAGCTTTGATTTTCAAATTGAATTTATTAAAGGAGAAACTAATTCCCTTCCCGATTTTCTAACAAGAGAATTTTTACGAGGCCACAATGAGACCCACCACTCTGGGAAAAATCTCAGTCACCAGTAACCGACCGGATCAAACCAGAATGGCTAGACCATTCGATTTACCACCAACATCATCAAACCCCTTGAGGCCATCAGTCCCACAGAGGCCTGAACTGAAACAGGAAGTACATTCACCATTCCAAAACAAGTATGCAGCTCTGGCAGAGTTTCCAAAGCTCCCTCCACCAATGCCATCCAAATTGGTAGATCTTAAGACCAACAAACCTTTTGATAAAGGGTCATCCTCAAACTCATCGGTACAATCGAAACAGAGTTATGCCATGAAGCCTCCAGAATCATTTGCACAGGCCGTGGACCCTGCAATAACCAAGACAGCACCTACCCCTTCTATCAAAGAGGAATTCAAATTCATTACCACCCAGGTAATGCCCATTATCGCCTTAGACAAGGAATATGAAGGCTATCCTCTGGAACAGATCATTAAACCGGTCTACAACGATAAGAATTTCGTGGATACCGAAAGTCCACTCAAGACCCGAAGATTTATGAAGCTATTTTGGTAGACACAGATTCTATCAAAGTGGAGTATTCAATGAACGACAGGAATCCTGAATATATTGATTATTCAAGGTTTACCATCAAGAGGGTATTAACCCCGTTTAATTGGTTTGCAGATCACCTGCATACTCCCATTGCCCTATCTATGCCATATAGGCCTCAAACATACAATTGGTACAACTATAAGTCTGCCTGGTTCAATTTCCTCTATGTTCGACCCGGTCATACCTGGTTCGTTAAATATTGTCCTGCTATGGTAGACACCATTATACCTAGATGGTTCTACGAATGGTGGGTATACTTTGGAGGAATCAAAGAAATCCTCCCTCAACAATTTCTTAGCCGGTTCTCAGAATTTTGCGCAAAAGAAGGATGCATGACCCTTCCAGAACACATTCAAATGTGCAAATTCTTCAACAAGAGAGAAGGGAGACCACTAATGAATCACTCCTTCCAAAAATCGTTGTTACAGTCAGGTCGGATCATGACCTTTACTAAGAAGGTATCTTTGTACCATCGAAAGTCTGCTAAGTCTTTGCAGGTGAGATTATTGAGGATTTCTAGGCTCCTATCTTGGAATAATTGGGTTCTCCTATGAAATGTCTTGCTATATGATATAGGAGAGTGGCACAAGCGTCTTCTTTTGCTACTTGCTCAAGAATTTCTTGGCCATTTTCAGTCTTAACTACTGTTTCTACGGCTGTGGCTCCATAGATCAGGTTTTTGACATCGTCGGTGAAGTAGTTATCCCACCAATGTTTTATCATACCAGTGAAACCTGATACGATCATGGTAGCAGCCTCTTTATCCGTGGCTCCTCTGATTTTGTAAGCGGTAATTGAAACGCCCATTTCATGGAGTTTGTTGTAGATTTGGTGTTCAGCCAAACCGTCAACATTCCATTCGGTTATTCCTCTACCAT
>NW_025836459.1:0-1610 GCF_002878395.1 Capsicum annuum | reverse complement strand
TCTACTTCTTTAATCTTGTCTGTCAAATTTCATCCAAGTTTCTGTTAAGATAATCGGGTAACAAAGTTATATATATATATATATATATACATATAAACATATATAAGTATAAAGCTTGTGGTGTTTAAATTAAAGCAATAATTTTGTTAGTGTGATAAAAAATTACCCCGGCATAAGAAGTGCTGGACCTTTCAATCTTGCATTGTGAATACAAGTATCATGAAGCTAAATATGACTAGTTTTTCCATTGGAAAAGAGAAAGTGTTGGAATGTGCCACGATTCTATTAATAAATTCAATAACTAGAATTGTTTGGCCATAAGAGAAAAGATAATTTTTTGATAGTATTAACCTATCTTAAAATACATTTTAATTACTAGAAAGAGATCTAATCTATTTGGACTCCGTTGGTGGCAACTTGTAACGACACATGGGACAATTTGGGTTTTTAAGAAGCCAAGTTTCGATGCCGCCATAATGGAAACTGTGGCTGCAAGGCAAGCTGTATGGTTCTAATCCAGGTGAGTAACTCTCCTTGCATATCATACACTCGTCTGTCCATTCGTTTTCTGGAAGCTGAACTCTTTGCAAAGACTGCAATATTGATCTTACTGCAGGCAGCGACATAAATTCTCTCCTAGCTTGCTCAGTTAAAGTCTGTACTTGTTCCCTTTCATAATTCTCATCATAATGCATACACAAACAATTTATCGTGTTCCTCACAACATCTTTAATATCCCCTTCATGGGCTTCAATCCATTGTAATTTTTCATACAAATATGGTTTGTGTGATTGTCCCAATCCCTTGATTGCTTTATAAGTAACTCTCCAAACTATTTCTCCAATCTCATCATATTGGTTTTTAACAATTCTGGATTTTGTAAGTTCAAATTCTTGAGGAGATACATAAAGTTTCTCAACAATTATCAGGCCCACATAAGCTGTATCATCATCTTGCAAAGGAGGTGCAAGGTTCTGTGTTGTACGAGCATACTCCAAAATTTGTTTTATTAAATCATGTTTGCTCTCCAAGATTTTCTCAAGGCCCATGATAATGAGTTGTACTTCCCATACCACTTAGTATGCAAGGAGTACTCTTCGATAATGTTGTCAACACAAGTGTAAGCAAACTTTACAGGTAGATCAATCTCCAACTTAAAATTGATGCCTGAAATATTGACTGCACAAGGAAGAGTACTTCTAGCATTACGAAATTGGGGGAACACATGAATTTGACTGGCAGATGTGGATGACTCCATTATTTGATGAAATTAATTGAAGATTAAATATTGAAGTTTGCAACTGGACTCATAAGTATACATAGAGCAAAAAAGTGTTTTCCCTTTTTGTGTAGGATTAGGACTTGCACTTGGATTCCTAGTTGTTACAAAAAAATTCGTGAAATAGCTTACCAAATATATATGGTATTTTGATTACCACGCATATCCATTTAAATACATTATATGATTATATTTCTAACCAATTAGATTAATTATACTAGTCAAGTATACGTGTTTTGCACGCGTGTCTCGTGTTAATCAATAAAACTATACATCAATGAAAATTTTAATGAATTAAAAATTTTTTTGCTCATCAAAGAAAAAGATGTAG
>NW_025836458.1:0-1351 GCF_002878395.1 Capsicum annuum | reverse complement strand
ATTTATTTTATATCAAAAATAGACACATGGCCAATGAAAATATCTTTTCGTCCGATTTTTTAGGCTAGCCCATTACAAAAGACGGACTTTATTTCCTCAAATTTATCTATTTTGTGTCAAAATAAATATTCTTGGCCAATAAAAAATTATCGTCGATTTTTGAGGCCTCCACAAATAAAAGATGGATATTATGTATATAAATATGTAATAACAAAATTCAATAATTTGGACAATGACAAAAATTTTATAACACCACGATACCACAAAAGGTTTTATGATTCGTATATTGGCAAGGCGATTTAGGACGGTCGATTAGTCGAGCAACCACTTCGTAGCCATGGCGAGTCTAAAACTTACCGAGTTCATTTTATAACAAGACACTATTTTTATATGTACATCTATATGTACATGTGTGTGCACATAATTTCACTTACTTTAATGATTATTTCTTCATTACTTTATCAAGCACTTATACATAATTCTCGAGCTTTATATTTGTAGTTTATTTCTCATTTGTATAATTGTACATAAAGATAAAAGATAGTGAAAACTTTATTTTTTGGGTCCCGGGCGGGGATATTTTTTATTTACATAATTTCATCGCTTTTAAGAAAAACTTAGTCCTTTAATATTTAGATAAAAGAATTAAGTTAATCAAATAATTCACATATTATGTAGTCTTTTCTTCTCAAATAAATCTTTACTTTTCTCCGTAACTTTAATCAAATAAAAATATTACTTGTAAATGCTTTTCCTTTTCATGGCACATCAAAATACATTTCTTTTCATATGTCACAAAATACTTTCTTTTTCACATGTAATTTATACATTTTTATACATATCTTTTAAATATTTCTTTTCATACACCACAAAATACTTTTTTTTTTCACATGTAATTTATACATTTTTATACATATCCTTTACATGTTTCTATAATAATAGATTTTATTTGTATATTTAATATACATATACTTTTACATAGTTTTACATTTATATTTTTTTAAAAGAATTATTTTATACTTAATACACATACACTTTTACATTATTTTAAATATTTATACCTCCTCTCTCATTGATAAGTTTAGTCTAGTCAGGTACCACATTTGTGGATCCTGAAGGGTGCTTGACCCCTTTCCTTCGGGATAATTTGAACCCTTACCTAGAGTCTCAATTGATTTTTCGCAGACTAAAAACATCAATCATACGTGTTAATGGATAAACAGGTTTCCTTATTTTCCTTACAAATTAGGTGGCGACTCTGTATAAAATTTAATTCTTTTAGAGTCCAATAAGTCAAGTTTTGGTTGACCTTGGCGAAAATAGGGCATGACAGAATGGCGACTCCGCTGGG
>NW_025836457.1:0-1971 GCF_002878395.1 Capsicum annuum | reverse complement strand
CTTCTTCAAAATAATAATTCTTTTCATTCCAGCTGGAGAGATTTCAACCTTATACTTTTGACGGATTTGGTAACTTTATCTCTCGTGATCTCGTATAGTGGCTGATATTCTTTTATGACTCATCACACTTTATCCTAGTGGGGATGACTGTCAGTGCATTTCCACTTTCCTTATTTCTTCGTCTAGATTTCTTTTGGAATGTATTTGATTTGCCTAAAAATGAAGCATTGTGTTGCATAATATTCTTCTTCCAGGAGAGTATACACATAAGAAATTTCTAGAGTGAAATTTTTGATTGATCTTTGACATCACAGACTGTGTTTCCTAGAAAGCGATGCTACTAGAACACCATTGTATCGTAGGAATCTTTGACATATCAAACCCAATATTCTCATGGTTTTAACTACAATATAAATCTCTTTAGAGCTGGATAGATTCGATCGAAATGAATAATGGAATAATACTTCAACTCCATGAGAATGTAGCATTAGTTGCTTCGATACAAATATAACCATAGAAGTTCTTGTAGGAATTCATTGGCTAGTGCAATCAACACATGGAAGAAAGGATATTTCGAGTGCACTTCGAACGACTTTAAGATGGATTTGCCATACTTTCATAATACTTAAAGATTATAGAAGGTTGTTATTTCTTAGAGGATGAATGGATCAAAGGGATCCACTACCAGTTATATAGATCTGGAAGGTAATCTGTTAACTTGGAAGATAGTATTCCTGTCGTGTTAAGCATGACGATTTCACAAGCCTAGTGCTAGTTGTCTTCTCTATTGCTGGATATTAGGTAAAGATCATTGGCATAGATTTGACCTAATTCATTATATACGTCTATGGAGAAGAGAGTGTCCTCATTGGTTCTTCTTCCTATGAGAAGACCGATTCAAGGTCATTCTTTTTGATGTGATAGATTCCTATATGATTGGCTATTTCTTAAAAGTGGTGGAAAAAATCCTTTGACTTCTTAGCTTAAGGACATTTTCTTGTTAATTAGCCAGTATTTCTACAAATAATGCAATCATCATTCTTTTTGGTGTAATTTACTGGGTTCCTTTGTCTAAAATACCTAGTTCGCAGGCCTACCCTTCTTGTATCGTTGAGAGGACTTGGTAGTTTGAACCTCCTGAACAATAATTGAAATTTTGATCTTAACTTTTGGAGTGGGCATACGCAACTGGAGTTAGTAATGAGGTCTTCCTTGTTGTAGGCTCGATATAGGGATGGATTGTTATAGATGATCTGCTTTAGTACGAACCTCTTTGTGTATATTCTTTCTAGAGCTTTGAAGATGGCCTGTCAAATGTAGCCTAACTCTGGGACATTATGGATTTTAACTTCACCTCCATAACCATCATTGTGTGGCCTGCTAGCATCTTTTCTAGTAATGATACAAAGGCTTGTTTCTGGCTAAGATCTTTGCCTAACTCAAAGTAGTTCTTTGCTATTTTATAATATTGGATATCGATGATATTTCTATCGAACAATAGGCAATTAATCTTGAAGAACTGTCATTAGAGCTTGTCGTGTCTCCATCTTCCATCCCACAGAATACCTCGTGCAAGATCCTGATGTTGAAGGCAAAGTCCTGGGATATCAGATAAGTGTTCTTATAAAAAATCCCAAGAGCATTCCACCAGTCTCTGATTCTCTGAGAGTATTCGAATATGAACTCTGAGAGTATCATGTATTTCTCAGATTCAACCATATTATTTAACACCATCGAAGTGTAGAAGTCCTGGATTCTCTGGTGCCAGGCTAAAATCTTGATGTCATTGAGAGTAAAGGTGTGAAATTCGGTTCCCACGGGTATCTTCTTTGGTGTGCTTAGATCTGGTGTTTTTTCTGGGATTGGATCATCCGTCATCCCATCTTGGTTATCGACATCTAAGAAGACCTCTGGTATCTTAGATTGGTTCATGTATATTCCTGGAAAATCTTGTTATACTGTAGATTCAAC
>NW_025836456.1:0-1634 GCF_002878395.1 Capsicum annuum | reverse complement strand
TAATACAAAATTTAAACTAAAAGTAAATGATGTAGTTGAAATAATGGGAAATAAAAGCATAAGTTTAATAAAACCAATAAAAATAGACCCCGAAATATATGCAGGTTTAGAATGAAATTTAAACAAATTTACTAAACCAAAAATTTTTACACCAGACTCTCATCTATTATATACTACAAGTAAAGGAGAAATTCCGGTCAGGTTTACGGATTATAATTACACAACTAAAAGAAATTTAGACGATGATGAAACAGAGAGTAATATCGAAACAGAAAGCGATTTTATGAATATAGAAGTCCTACAAGAAGGATATGAAGTAGACATGGCCATAGAAAAGGCTGAAAACTTAGCAGAAGAATATAAATATATAACTTTTAAATGTAAAGGATGTCAAAAGGACGACATGAAAATAGAAGAATGTATACAACATTTTAAAAACTACTTAGAGAGAAGTGATAATATAGGAAATAGAAATAACAAATTAGTCCTTGAAAGAAAAGATGAAGACACAATCTCTATATTAAGTTCTACCATCAGTTATAAAGAACTAGCAGAATTAGAACCAACTAGCTCCTCAAGTGCTAGCCCATTCCAACAAACTAACCCTAATCCCCAACTAATAGATTATAGTACAGACAATGTACCTAGAAGACCAGCAATTAGGATAAACCCAGATACAGAGCTTAGAGGAGATAATATAAAACCAGCAAGTAAAAGAATGCCAATAGAAGAACCAATTAAACTACAAGAAGGAGGAAGCAAAGGTAAAATTCTGAATATAGCAGCACATGATCCCCAAATGTGGGATACAGTGATTGACTTATGGAAAGGAATAGTAGCTGTAGATTACTTAAGACATTATACAGAAACAGGTACGGAAACAATGTATAAATATTTAGAAACCTTCTTAAGTGAATCTGCAAAAGCTACATGGGAAAGTTTTAAGACAAATTGCCCATATGATTTCCAGGTTTTATTAAGTATGGGACAAAATTCCTATAATTTCACAAACAAAATACATATGTTATTAACTGGAAAAAATCCAAATAGTGGATTATTAGCACTACAAAAGGATGCATTAATCAAACTAGAACAATTAAGTATTTCTTATTGGGTATATATAAAGAAATTCCTACAAGACTGTTTTTATTATTGCACCGTCAGCGAAAATACTTTTAATGAAGAATTAGGCAAAAAATTATTCAATAAATTACCTGGAGCCTTAGGAAGAGAAATAGAATATAGATGGTATAAAAGAGATAGGGTAGTAGCCAACCCAAATTTAAAATGGACAATAGGACATAGAACACAACATATAATGGATATATTAACAGAAAAATGTATAAACATACAAATACAAAAACAGTTAAAAAGAAATGAAATGAATTTCTGTAAATCTGTTATCTATACAACCCAGAATTACGATCAGAAACAATACAGAAAATATAATAAGAAACATAATCAAAAACCATATAGTCGTAAACAATACTTCTTAAGAAAATCAAAAGCTAAAAAACCATGGTTAAATAGAGATAGACATGTTAGGAAATATAGAAATGATAGAAATTATAAAAACAAATTAGAATGCTATACTTGTGAAAGCATCGACCATTTAGCTAATGTATGTCCTAAAA
>NW_025836455.1:0-1147 GCF_002878395.1 Capsicum annuum | reverse complement strand
TTGCTAACCCAAATTTAAAATGGACAATAGGACATAGAACGCAACATATAATGGATATATTAACAGAAAAATGTACGAACATACAAATACAAAAACAATTGAAAAGAAATGAAATGAATTTCTGTAAATCTGTTATATACACAACCCAAAATTATGATCAGAAACAACATAAAAGGTATAAGAAAAGAAATAATCAAAAACCATATAGTAGAAAACAATACTTCTTAAGAAAGTCAAAGGCTAAAAAACCTTGGTTGAATAGAGATCGACATGTTAGAAAATATAGAAACGACAGAAATTATAAAAATAAACTAGAATGTTACACGTGTGGCAGTATAGATCATCTAGCCAACGTATGTCCTAAGAGAAATAACAATAGAACTAGAAATTCTCAACTAATAGAAGATTTCCAAGAAACTTTATTAAACGTAGATGAATATATGTCCGATACAGAAAGTATATACTCAATAATAAGTATTGAGATAAATGATAAAGATAATCTAAAATCTGACTCTTCTGAATCAGATGAGGATAACCTAGTTAATGAGCTAGGTCAAGAAATAAAAGATTTAGACTTAAGCAACCTAATGATTAATAATTTAATGAATGTTAATCAAGAATGTATACATGAATTTCAAAGAAATAAGGGTCTAGATAGTAATAGATGCCATATATGTAATTGGTACCCAAGTAAAGACAACAGAGCTAAATGTAAAAAATGTTACCTAGAGGCATGTATAAATTGTATAGAAAACACTTTAAAAATAAAAGTAGAATCAGAGATAAATAATGGACAAAAATATACGACCAATCAAATCCTAAACCTCAGGGTATCTACTCTAGAAACCAGCTTAAATGATCTGGAACAAAGATTAAATATTCTAGAAAAAGGAAAAACAAAAATCACCTTAGAAGAAACGGATACCCAAGAAGCAGTACATTTAGAGAAATTAGAAGCAGAACTTATGAATTTAGAAGATACTAATACTAATCTAATATGCAATGAAGATAAAGAATTCTCTACCATTAAAGTTTTAGTAAAAATCAAAATAAAAGATGTCGAAATAGAAACTCTAGCATTAGTAGATCCCGGATGTACTAGCTGTTTAATCAATAAAGAAATAGTACCAGAACACTTATTAAAAAA
>NW_025836454.1:0-1099 GCF_002878395.1 Capsicum annuum | reverse complement strand
TTCGTTTAAATTTTTGTGGCGATTTGGATGGAACAACGGGCGAAACAGCTAGAACGGGGATTTTTTGGGCCAAGTTAGTGTGCTATAGCCTACGGTTTTGGGTATGGGTCCGGGGTTCGGGTGTGTTATGGGATAAAATTTGATCAGGGCATTCCAGGGTGGTTAGGACTATCCCAGTATGGTCCGTTTAAATTTTTGTGGCCATTTGGGTAGACAAACGGGCAAAACAACGCGAACGGGGTATTTTTGGGTCAAATTGGTGTGCTATGCCCCACGATTTTAGTGGTGGGCGCAGTGTCTGAGCGTCCTATGAGCTTAAAATCGATTGGGGCATGTCAAGGATGTTGAGGATCATCCCAGTGTTGTTTGTTTAAATTTTTGTGGCCATTTGGATGGACAAACATGCGAAATGGGGCGAACAGGGCATTTTTGAACCAAATCGGTGAGCTATAGTCCATGGTTTTAGGGGTGGGCCTGGGGTTTGGGAGTGTTGTGGACCAAAAATCAACCGGAGTATGTCAGGGAGGTTGGGGATAGTCCCATCATGGTCCATTTAAATTATCATGGCCATTTAGTTTGACAAAGAGGAGAAGCGGCGCGAACGGGGCATTTTCAGGCCAAATCGCTGTACTATAGCCCTCGGTTTTGGGGGGCCCAGGTTTCGAGAGTGCTGTGGGCGAAAAATTGATTGAGGCATGCCAGGGAGGTTTAGGATCATCCCAGAATAGTCTGTTTAAATTTTTAGGGCTATTTGGGTGGACAAACAGGCGACACGACGCAAACGGGACATTTTTGGGCTAAATTGGTGTGCTATAGCCTACGATTTTGGTGGTGGTTTCGGGGTTTGGGCGTGCCGTGGGCTGAAAATTGATCGAGACATGCTAGGGAAATTGGGCATCATGCCAGTGTAGTTCATTTAAATTTTTGTGGCCATTTGGGTGGACAAACGGGCGAAACGGCGCGAATGGGGCATTTTTGGTTCAAATTGATGTGCTATAGCCCACGATTCTAGGGGTGGGCTTGAGGTCCGAGCATCCTGTGGGACAAAAATAGACCAGGGCATGCCAGAGAGGTTGGGAATCATCCCAGTATAGTCTGT
>NW_025836452.1:0-30431 GCF_002878395.1 Capsicum annuum | reverse complement strand
AAATAATAATTGTATCTACCATATGAATCACCATAAAACCATATGTATCACCTATTAAAATCAT
Organism: Capsicum annuum; assembly: GCF_002878395.1. Lineage (NCBI taxonomy): Eukaryota > Viridiplantae > Streptophyta > Magnoliopsida > Solanales > Solanaceae > Capsicum > Capsicum annuum. The sequence continues at coordinate 30,367 of NW_025836452.1, read as the reverse complement.
ACAAATTGTATTTATCGTATGAATCACCATAATACCCATATAATGACATCATATTTATCATTCATATAAATCACCATTAAAGAATAAACATGTATTAATAACTAAAGGCTAAACACATCGACAGGCCCCTCAACTCGACATCATCTTTTACTTTAGCACCTTAAGTAGATGTTGCTCACTTTAGACACCTAAACTAAGGTCTAACTGTATCATTTTGACACTTTTTACTGACTTGACAACTTATCTGTTTTTCACCTCAACTAGGCGTGGGAACAACCTAAAAATCATATTTTTTTATTTTTTATTCTTTTTATTTCCTCCCCGTTCTTTTTCTTCTTCTTCTTCTTCTCTTTCTACCATTAACAAATTATCCATCATTATTAAATTGTTCAACAAAAAAAAATAAGACCACTAGCATTCTCTTAAAACACGTGACATTTTCTTTTGCGTAAAATCAGAATCAAAAACGAATTTTAAGTTCTTAAAAAAATCATCAAAAAAAAAGTCTTATGAAACTTCGCTTTTCTTTCAAGATTTTATCCTAATATGTTATTATATTAATGCAGTTGAAAAATTCACTTATTAATTAAAACTAGATAGAACAAATTAAAAGAAAGGAAAAGAAGTTTATAATGAGAAGAAATCGAATCTGGATTTCAAAAAATTTCTGACAAACACTTTATTTTTTTGACAACAATCATACGAATTAATAATCCATTCCATTTGCAAAAACAAAAATTCACAGTTTTTGTTTTTTAATTTTCAAATTTTATTCATTCATTTTTTTTAATTACGACTTTTTAGTTAGCAACTGTTAGTGTGATGTTTTTGGTCATTTTCTAACTTCTTTTTTTTTGAATTCTCTTAAGAAGTTTATTTGAATTAGAAAAAAGGATAAAAAAATGGAGTGAAAGATGGTTATTAGTGAGAAAGCAATGGTTATGGTGGAAAAATTTTGGGTGGAGGAAAGGATAGGTTAAGAAGATAACTTTTTTTATTTTTTAGATAAAAGTTACTTTTATTATTACCCTTTTTATAATTTATTTTTTAAATACTTTTTTTAGATCAAAAATGCCACATGTCATTTTTAAGTGGTCATTATACCACATCACCAAGTGTAATACACACAATTTGTAATTTAGCTAATTATTCAAAAATATAAATTTTAAGTTGTTTAAGTGTTCAAAATGTATAAAAATTAATTGATGTGCCAAAGTGAAAGATGGTGTCAAGTTGAGGAATTTATCAATGGGTTTGGTCATAACTAAATAAATTTATACAGACTTAAGTCATTGATAGTCACTTTAAGTTATCCCAAAATTTTACTTAAACCCCTCAACTAAGACTAATATCTATTAAACACTTCAACTATTCAAAACATGACCTATTAAGCAAAAAATTCAAAACATGACCTATTAAACACTTTTTGCTGACATGACATTGTAACCGTAATATAAATTTAAAACGCACGTGAAACTGAGGGGGCTTATTACCAACCAATTAGAAAACAACACGTCAACATTAAATGAGCAAAAATTTAAATAATAATAAAAAATAATTAAAAATTCTTTGTCTTCTCCAACTCAACACCACCTGCATATCCTCTCCAGTCAAATCCCATGGCCACCATTCCCCACTAGTCACTACTTTCATTTCCTATTATTGTTAATTCTTTCTTCTTTGTTTTTTCTTTCAACCATCACTCCATCATTGCTGAAATCATCATTATCGTTATCTTTTTTAGGATAACACCAATTAAACAATCATTAATTAAAGCTTTTCATCAAAAGAGTTGAATAACAAAGATTTCTGTTAGATCTATAGAAAAGAAATTCATCATAAATTTAAAAATTAAATTGAGTCAAAATTTTCAATGAAACTCCATTTTAAAAAAATTTCGACGAGTCTTTATTTTTTTCCGATGAGTCTCCATTTTTGCAAATAAGATTCATACGAATTCGAAATAATGTTTTTAAAATTATAAAATAATTTAAACCCTAAAAAATCCACAACACAAGAAGAAAAAAGAATAGCAATGAATTTGGATTGAAGTGTGAGGAAGATAGTGAGAATGAGGGAGACGACAAGATGTTAGCATTCTTCTTTCTTTCTCCCGGCAATGGAGATTTCAGGCGAAGAGAAAGGGGTTGAATTGGGTATGTTGCAGTGCGGGTAGGGTATATGATGATTTTTTTTTGCTATGTGTTATAATTTAATTTATTATTTTTGATCTCACTTGACATGTGTCACTATTAAATAAAGTGGCTTTATTTAATACATGTGGAGACATTTGAGTGGACTAGTTATCCACACAAGTTGCGCATAAAAAAAATCTCTGTGGATCAAAATTCAAAGGGGATGATGGTTAGGAAATTGTGATGGATTTAAGTGAAATTTTGAAATAACTTAAAATGATTGTCGAAGATTTAAGTCATTTATATATGTATCAATCGATTTAAAAAGAAATTGAGACAGATTTTAGGGGAGGAAGTTATGGAAAAAAATAGATGTATGCGTTAATGGAAGAAAGAAAATCAAGAATGAAGATGTTTTAATTAATCATAATTTGGGAGAGATTTTAGGAAATATAATTTTTGGAAAAATAAAATATCATGCATGAGTTAACGATGGAATAAAAATAGTAATTGAAATTTTGTTGATATGTATAAGAGAAGAGTAAAGTTGAAAACCGGAATTTAATATAAATTTTAAAAAGGTAGGGATATTGGGTAATACAGTGGTTTTATGTAATTTATCCTAATTAATTAACCGGAGTTTCACCATAATTAACGACTATTACTTCCACTAAACAGCATCAATTAGAAGTGTAATACAGAGCAAAAGAAAGAACAACAAAGCTGTTATTCGTTTTTCTCATCAAGTCCGTACGTACAGATACAAATGAATCCCAAAAAATGCTCCATCCATGGAACCACCAACAATTTTATCCCCCAGAAAAAAAAATCATCAAAATTTCAACCAATGACCCTGTAAAACTACTCTTTCCAACTAATCAACTGTACAAGGCTATGAAAGAACCCCTCATATGAATAACACATAACAGAAAAGGAATGATGAAACCAAAAAATTGGAGTACCCAAAAGTCATCACTTGGTTGTGCTTACCCTGATTGGCTTGGATAAATCATAAGGTTCCCAAAGATAATCCAATGGACATGGTTTCTTTTCATCTAGCCTAACCCATGGCTTCCCCTTTCCACTCCAATGCAACAAGCTCACTGGACCAGGATGCAATGACCTACATGACACTTTAACATTATCCCCACCTAGCCCATGTTGGTTCCATTTATGGTCAATAGGTTCAACATTTCCACCAAAAACCAACAAAAATGGGGGCAATGACCCTAACTCATAAATCCTTTTCTTTCTCTGTAATTTCATCCAACTTTCTATCTTTAACCTGTAATTACCTTCTCTCCATTTCTCCAAGTCCATTAACATTACACCCGTGTTGAAGTAACACGGGTTTCTTGACCCGAATACACGGGACAAAACCAGGTCAGACCAAAATGAATCGGTGAAGTATTTGGTGAAATTTGCATGGCAGTATTCGGGTGCGCCGATTGCCCGTGACCCGCTAAGCTGAACATTCCATAGCTTACGAACATCGTCAACAAGGATCACGTCAGAATCCAAATATATGACCCGGTTCACACACGGGTCAAATATATCACCCAGGTAATTCCGGGCGTAGTTTAACGGGTTTTCGAGTGCTTGTCTGATCGAAGAAGAGATAAGATTTATTACTATATCTTCTCTGAAAACGTACACTTTGAAGTTGAGCGAAGGGAAAATAGATCTCACCAGATGGGTCAGAACCCGTGGGTTAACTTCCGGGTCGAATTCAGCAGCGATGACATGGAAGAACACGTGTTCTGGACAGGACGCGTGGCGGAGGACCGAGTGTACAGCCGCCATGGATCCTCGGAGGTACTCCGAGTCAAGTGTCATAGTTATGTGGACAAACGAAGGGTCACAATACGACATCGTTTCAGTTAGTTCTTCCATCGCCGGACAACCCACGCCATTTCTGTAATCCGGTGCTTCTGTATATCCCAATAACCTATCAAGAACTGAGCGAATAGCAATAGACTCAAAAGGCATAAACCCAAGAAACAAGATGCAAATAAGTACTGTAACTGAATGAAGCCAATTCATTTCTGGGGTTTTCAATGCCGTGAGCATTTTGATGTGTGCGTGTGTGTATATATTGGGGCTATTGGGAGAACATGTTGGTGGTAGAGAAGAAGGAAGGAATAATAGAGGGACAGGTAGAAGGGAAAGGAGAATTCTGGAAACAAGACGACCAAAGAATGGTCAGTAAATAACCGTATATTGAACACAAAGAATCGTTAATGCTAAAATTCTTAGAAGAAATAATTTCTTACCATGAAGAGAGATAGAAACGGCATTTATTTTTCATTGCTCTTTGCTGTCACTTTCTGTAAATTTTGGAAGGTCTGGGAAGTTTTTATAGGGTTTATAGATGAAAGGTATTAGGAGAAACTGTTTCCTTATAATAAGGTGAAAATGGAGCGCGTGGAATTCAGTTGAACGAGTGTTAAACCTCTAGGGAAGATAATAAATGGGTTTTTAAGATAATGGGTTATTAGATTGCTAATATACCTGGAGATCTGTTAATTAACGCTTTGTTTGAAGATTGCTGCGAATTATTTCATAATGTATTATATTCTATTGTATAATACTTTATTGTTTTAATGGAAAAGGTTCAAAAATACTCTTGACTATCTGAAATAGCTCAAAAATGTCTCTCATTAAATTTTTGGTTCAAAAATATTCCTTCGTTAAATATTTGGCTCAAAAATACCCCCTCTAACGAAATTCGAAAAAGGATCAAAAATACCTCTGAACTATCTGAAATGGCTCAAAAATACCCCTCTGTTAAATATTTGGCTCAAAAATACTTCTCCCCTTGACGAAATTTGTAATACCCCACATGTTTCTAAGGTAGGAGACGAACCATTTTTCCTACCTATGAAATCTCCTATCCTGTGATTCATACTTGAGTACATGACTTACAATGAGTATCCTAGCGATAATATAGCTTATGATGCGTTAAACATGTTCATATGAGTCCCTTAAGGTAATAAAAGCTAAGAGTTTTTGAATCTATCAAGTTTTAGTGTTCGATTTCGTAAGGGTCATATTTGAACGAGTATAACTCGATGTTAATGTGGTATTTCTGCATATTTCTACCCACCAAATTATAAAGAATCGAATTAGCTTTTCAACGATACTAATTTCATCAAAATCCGACACCCGAGCTAGGAGTTATGGCTTTGCGAAGTAGAGTGTGTCGCCTAACCAATCGCACATGGCCACTGGAAAGCATATGCGGCGCCTATGTAAATATAGGCGATAGTATATGCGGCGCCTATGTAGATATAGGCGATATCATATGCGGCGCCTATGTAAATTTAGGCGATATCATATGCGGCACCTATGTAAATATATGCAATATCATATGTGGCGCATATCTATGGTTTCAAGTGACTTAAACACTCCGTTTTGAGTTATTTTGAGGGTAATTAAGTCTTTTAACACTTCTTACACGTCCCTAAACTTAACCCTACGAAATATATAGCTCTTAATTACATTACAACCCTACTAACATCTTAAGTTCATCATCCAAGAGAACTAAAAGAGAAAAATAACTAGGGCTGCATAATTAAGCTTGAAGATCCAATTTCAAGAAAATTCCTCCGTCAATCATCAAGAATCTTCCTTCTAAGGTATGCGTGAGTTGATTCATGGACTCCTTTCGTCCATGAAGCTCAAGAACCATCTTCTAAATTATGTATTATGATGTTTATGTTGTTGGTGGTTGATGTTCATGTAGTTGGAGTTTGATGATGCCTAAGATGGGATCTTTGTATGTTTTGTGTGAGGATATGGTGGTATTTAATGTATAAATATGTGAAATTGGTGGTTGAATATTTGTAATCTTGATGAATCCACCTATGCCTAAGATGTGCATGTAAGGTGTTTGTAAAAATACCTAAGGGAATAGAAATCATGCTTTTATGACATAATAAGTCCTAAATGACTATTCCATGTTCTAAGTTTATGTTCAACGTGATCCCCATGCTATTGTCTTGAATTGAAGATGTTGTATGAGATGCTCATGATATTGTTGTGATATGGAATGACCATGTTATTGAAGCCATGCAAGTATATACATGTTGTGTGCATTCCCGATCATTTGATAGTTTGTTGAGAATTATTCTTATTATGAAATTCTTATTTATGATATTGTGAATTGTGGACTCTACTCTTATGATCAAGTCAGTCATGTGTGTCAGTTTCCTTCCATCGAGTCCTGGGGGTACTTGTACCCGAAAACTATAGTTGTGTGCCTAGAGCTAGTTTCATGTTTCAAGACATCCTCAGTCAAGCTATGCTCCATAGATTTCAGTTAGTCACGTAACTCAAAAAAACTCAAAAATCTCAGTAGTTCGTAGTCCCAGTAGTTTCAGTACTCTCAGTTAGACCTCAGATCTCAAGTAGCTTTTCCGTCAGTCAACGAAACTTAATGAGTTCAGCTTAGTTCAGCTAAGAAAATATTATCAGCTCAGTTAATCAGTTTATAAATCAGTTCAGTTCAGTTAATCAGTTCAGCGCAGTTAATCTTTTTAGAGTCTTTCAGTTGGGAGTAGGGACTAGCACCGAGCGAGTGCAGAGATGACAGTTTTTCCCGTTATAAAGGCAGATCCGTTAGCAGCAATCCCTGTACTCCAGAACTATGTAGCCAGCGCAGGACAGGAGTCACCCGTCAGATTAAGGCTATACTTGACTATTGTATTGCCTTAGGCTTGATTTCCTGTTCAGGGTCACCCGTCAGAGAGGCTTGACCATAGTAGAGGTCTCTACCCGTGGCACGGTATTGATACCCTTTCAATCAGGGCAAAGATTGGACCCCACCAGTACAGTATCGGGGCATGTCAGTTAGGTTACTACCTTCCACAGTCACAGTTACAGTTACAATTTCAGTATCAGTCTTTAGAGTATAAATCAGGAATCAGGACTGTCAGATACAGTCATCGATCTCAGTAAGGAACTCAGATAGTTTCATTGATTCCTGGACCATCCCGTCAGATAGGCTTGGTCCCATATTCAGATGCTTATTATTAGATCTAGAGGTCACCCGACAGACAGGCTTGATCTCAATCTCAGATTCAGTCGAGTATTCTCATTATCAGTTTCAGAGATCACTCGTTAGCTAGGACTGATCTCAGACTTAGATGTTCAGATACAGTTTGAAACTCAGATAGTTTTCCCCAGAATTAGGACTGTTAGATACAGTCATCCATGTTATCAGTCATTCAGTAGCTCAGTATCACGAAACTCATGTTGTCAAAGTTCAAACTCAAGTAGTCAGTATCTCCACGAGTTCAGTAGCAGTTACGTATGTATGTATGTATGTATGTATGTATGTATGTATTCTCACGTTCATATTAGTCAGCATGTTCATGCATTTAGCCTACCCCTACATATACTCAGTACTTTAGTTGTACTGACGCATTTGCACTATGGTGCTTTCTTTTTATGTTACACCATAGGTTCTGAGGTGCAGATTCCAGATCAGCAGTAGCAGTTCAGTAAGCAGTGAGTCCTCATCTTTCGAGGACATAATCGTCACATTTATTATTCCAGTATTTCAATTTATTTTCAGTTTAGAGAGTTAGTTGGAGACATTTTCCTTCAACTCCTTATTCAAACAGTTTAGAGGCTTTCAGACGATTATAGAATTTTCAGATTTACACTTTAGTATTTTCAGTTTTGTTTTGGTACTGTGATACCACCTTATTTCAGATATTTTATTATTCAAGATTGAACCTTACGCCCTCTTTGTTCATGTTTCCGCATTTTATATGTATATTATGCAGTTACAGGTATAGATATCAGTCATAGGTTAGCTTATGGTCCTTCGGTGTCATGAGCACTGTGTAGCGTTCCGATTCAAAAAATCGGGGCGTTATAAAATTCCACCAAGCATGTCACCTAGATTAAAAAAACTACGTGACTATACCACATTACCATCCATATGTAAAATGTTAGTATTTTTTAATTATATGACATTCCTTTCTTCTTTATTTTTATTTTTATTTTTTTGCAAAGCAGTGAAACAGAAAAAACAAAAAACCAATCTTTTGCTAATTACTTCATTAGTGTTTTAAAAGTTCTAGATTTCACCTTTTCATTAGTGTTTTAAAAGTTCTAAATTTCATCTTGTTATTGTCGTTTGGGATGAGGAACAGCTTGATCTTGATCTGATGTTGACTCGGAGGAGGAACTAGAATTTTAACTTTAAAGCTAGCAAATGTTGATGTACTAATAATTGAGTTGAATTTACTATATGCAAATTCATTTTCAAAATAAATGAATTCTTTTAACACTTGTTTAATCATTCGAAATGAATTCATTTTTCTAAATTCGATTTTGATGAATAATCTTATTATTTTTAGAACAAGTTTGAAAAGAAGTAAAATGATACTCCCTCCGTCCCATTTTACACGTCCCAAATTGGGATGACACAACTATTAAGAAAACAATGATTGGTAATGTAACTTTACCATTTTGCCCCTCTTAATTGTGTCTTATTGTTAGTTCCAATATTGATGAATGACTAATACCAAATCACCATTTATAATCTTAATGATGTACTCTTAATGGTACTCCTCTTTGCAATATTTTTCAAGAATGTCAATAATAAGGAGGAATCAATTACACTAAGGGTATAATGAAATTTTTTTTTGTCTTGTCTTGATAAGTAAATAAGGACAAGTAAAATGGGACAATAAATTGGAAAATTTGGGACGAGTAAAATGGGACGGAGGGAGTACTTAATATTGATAAATTATTCTTTAATTATGTCATTCATTAACTTTTTGAAGATGTTTGCCATATTCAAAGATTCATTAATTTTATATTAGAGGAGGTATTTATTAAATCATTTTAACATAAGCATTTTGAGTAAAAGCTAGCAAAGCCAAACATATTTTTTGAGTAATTAATTTGAATTTTAATTTGAAATTTATTACTTTTACGAGTAAATCTTAATTTTAACCTTTATAATGACCTATAATTAATGGGTTTATCAGTTAAATAAGACTCTTTTGTTGGGTTTCACACTTTTAAACCTATTAACAGGAAAAAACTTATTTTTTAGATGGTCAAAGGAATTTGATAATAGCGATGTTACATTTAATAATTTTTTTCAAAAAAAATATTATGTATCCACCGTTTGTCTACTTTGATTAAATTGAAAAAGCCGTGTAAGTTTTGTTCGTTTCACTGACATTTTTAAATAAAAATAAAAATTAAAATAAAGAAGAAAGGAATGTCATATAATTAAAAAATACTAACATATTACATGTGGTTGGTAATGTGGCATAGTCACGTAGTTTTTTTTTTATCTAGGTGGCATGTTTGGTGGAATTTCATTAAGGGGAGGGGTATTTTTTAGCCAAATATTTAATAGAGGGATATTTTTGAGCCATTTCAGATAGTTCAGGGATATTTTTGATCTTTTTTCGAATTTCGTTAGAGGGAGGGGTATTTTTGAGTCGAATATTTAACAAAGGAGTATTTTTGAGCCAAAAATCTAACGAGGGGCATTTTTTGAGCTATTTCAGATAGTTCAGGGGTATTTTTAAGCTTTTTCCGTCGTTTTAATAACAAAACATTACATTTGAATAGATCATATTGATAAATCGTATCAATAATTTGAAAGCTAACCTACAAGAAAAGTAAGATATCAGATAAATTTCTTTTGGATATGAGAGAACAAAAAGAAAGAAAGTTTGATCTACTAAAACTCTTGCTATGTACAAAGTAGGGATGAAGAAAATCAAACTGCAAATCGCACCAAACTACAAATTGAAAAAAAATTGACTAATGATTTGGTTTGGTGTTGAAAAAAAATCTAATTATAATTGATTTGGTTTGATTTTAAATAGAAAAGGTCAAATCGAATTGAACAAATCCGATATTACATTTGTACAATTTTTAAAAATATTTAATACGTAAAAATATTTTCTATGACATAATTTATAAATAATTTTTAAAAAATCATTGTTTTTATCTTTCAACATATATTATTTCAAGTTTAAAGTTAGAATTTGAATGGTCCAATAAATTTTACAACTCATAGATATTAAAGCTCAATTCAATATTAATACTAACAAGAATATTAAATTAAATACTAGGAATAACAATGTTGGATATCTATTCTTTAGTTTTGCATAAATACATAACTTAAATTTATATTTTTATTTACTATTTAGTAATTTTTTTAAGGAACACCTAAGATAGTTCTATCTTGTTAGGACTAAAGAAGTATTTGTAGCACAAGTTAATTATATACTTGTATCAATACTTTATCGAAAAAAGCTGAAGTTGAAAAGATCAAATTTATTAATTTGATTTAATTTATAGATTTAAAATCCTATGCGGATGATTTTATTTGATATTTAACAAATTCGAATCAATCCGGCCATGTACACCCCTAGTGCAGAGTTTAGAAAAGAGTCGGACCACAAATAGATTAGATATGAGTGCTTGGAACAAATTTTAATGGATAGACAAAAATTGCTTATCACAAATAAAATAAAATATGAAGAGATAAGATTTTTTAGTTACAATTCTGTTTATTATTTTGATTCTTTTTTCTTGATTTACTCTATAATTCGAGGACTGTTAATAGCGTACTTCTTGAATGTAGGAAGATTTGAATTTGATCTTCATGAAATAGCAGTTTTGTAGATTTTCTTGAAGTATTTTATTATCAAGAAGAGAGAGTCTTGATCTCTTTTTGTAGATCTTCTTGAAGTATTTGATTATCAAGAAGAGAGTCTTGATCTGTTTGTGAATATCTCAGAATTTTATTGTCCTGCCTTAAATTTTATTAGAGCGGACAAACACCCATAGACTTAAAGGCCCAAAAGCACTAACCTATGACCTTGTACTTCTCGTGCATGTAACTATGATAACCAAAGATTTTGTCATATAAAGATATAATGCATTGACAAAAATAACTATGTATACAAGACTTGGCCGTTGGGGCCACAAAATCTAAAAGATAAGACACTATCATGCTTAACTTTACATTCGTCCACAAATCATCTAGAAGATACATATACTTACTTAAGATTGAGACAAAATCCCGCCTTACTCTTAACTACTGTACAATGCCAAAACATATATAATAGACTTGGAAAGCCCCGAATCAACCTAGAGCTCACCAATAGCCACTGGATCTCCTGTAATTCTGCTGGAGAGGTGTATTAGCTGAAGCACCTGTGCCTACAGCATGAAATGTAGGTCCCCCGTGAGGGATGTCAGTATGAAAATATGTATTGAATATCCAAGGCTGAAAGTAATTACACATAATACACAAGCTCAATTGAAATCAGATACTGGTGTATAAATAGTGCTAGTAGACCAACTTTACATGTACTTGCAAAATCAGGTACATTACATTTTTTTATTCATTTTATCTTTCTTACTTTATAATCTTTGTAAGCCATATTATACAAATGACCAACTAATCAGTGGTAAATACACAAATTGGGATTGGCCCATGCTAGGCTTACGCCCCTGATCTGTCACCTATGTATATACAGATTGAGATCGATCCATGTTAGGCTTTCACCCCTAGGCTGTCACCCACATATAAAGGTATCGGAGTCGGCCCATGCTAGGTTTAGTCCCCTGAGCTACAATCCCTTCAATTCAGATTTGCATTACTTAGTTTATTTAATCTTTGATATTGTTACTTTGGTAGTCATAACATTATTGTACTTTGGAATAATAATCTATCAGTAAGAGACATGTGAATAAACACTTAATGCAATAACAATAAGGTAGGGAGTAGTTTATACACAAATGAGATGTTTAGCAGCTAAAATAACACATGAGTCTTATTTGACTTAAAGGAGAACTCCTAAAATTAGATAGCGAAATTAGACATGCAGACTTCATAATAAGCATGTATTGAGGTGTTTTAACTAATTCAAGAGTGGGGACAAGGTCGTTCGATAAGATCATGTGATACCACTATGTATCATTTGCTATAGGAGAACTTTAGAAGCTTACTTTATAACAGAAGTGTTGGATTTCATGTCAAAGAATACGAAATAAAATATGCCTTACATACCTTGCTATAAACTCCGATATTGACCAAAATTAACGTCCTGCCTTTTGGATTACTTATCTACAATAAAGTATATGGTAAAACTAGTATTAGTAACTAAAACATACATTTGGTCTACTTAAGCTTACAAAAATAGTAGTCGGGCAGTAAGTTCATAATTTATCAAATCAAGGGTGTTATTTTAACCCTTTTCTCCCCCAATTACATCCACATACCATACATATTCTTATAGGATCTCCTGAAACAACTTTGGATTCATTACACACTCAAAACAATTTACAAAGTAGAACAAGCAATAAACATATACAATATTTAATTTGATGGAATACCACTATACCCCTTCTTCTATATTTCAATACAAACTACTCATACCTTTCCCCAACATCAACCCAGTAGTCCCCAATATATACACATATCAACAAAATATTAAACTCATCATTCCTTGAGTTCTTAATAGTAGCACATCCATAATTTTTTACACAAACTCATACACAAAAAGGATAAAATAGGGTAGTCACCTTACCTCAATTTGCTGTAACTTATCCTTTTATCTTGTGCTCTTCAAGAACTTGATCTTTCTTTCACACTTTAAACCAAAGAAGAAAAGAGATGCCTCTTAATAACAAAGAAAAGTGAGCAGTTAGCATGTTTTTTTATTCTTCCTTGTATTTATAATTAAGTATGAATAATATGTTTTCCTAATCTTCCATAGGAGAATTAAGCTAAACTATAAGTTTTTTCACTTACCTTAGCTTGCAAAGGTGAGGATTTCTTCAAGAACCCTAGAAAGAGAATTAGGGTTCTCCTTGTTGTTCTAGAGAGAAATAGAGAGAACTTATGAAATATGATCCCTTTTTGTGAGTTAGAATTGAAGGAAATGACCAACAACTTGGCCTTATAAAGGCCCTATTTTTGTTTCTCTCTTTATTTGCATTTTGAACCTAAAATTGGTCAAATTGGTTCAAGTAGGTGATGCACCTACTTAAGGAGTTTAAGATACTTAAAAGGCCAAAGTAGGTGATGCACCTACTTGGTTGATTCTTTGTTGGACTTGATGTTCTATGGTTTCATAGAACTTTTGATGCTCAAAACTAAGAAAATATGGAGTTACTTAGGTCATTTTGTTAGATATGATGTGTTTTGTCTCTTGATTTGCAGAAAACCAGGTTTTGGGAGCTAAACTAAAGAAAAGAAGTTGAATACTGCATTTTGGACCACCTATGATGGAACCTAGATGGCGTAGGTTCTACCTACATGGTGTAGGTAACAGAGTAGGAGTCAGAAGTTTGAAGTTCAGAGAATCAAAAGTTGAGACTTTAGCCCTGTTACCTACGAGGAGGCACCTACATCCTTTAGATGCCAGAAGTTAAAGATTAAAAGAGATACTGCAAAGTTGAGGACCTTGTCACCTACGTGGGGCCACCTACGGCCTTCAGGTTCCACCTACAGCCCGTAAGTAGACTGTAGGTGGCCACCGACTCAAGTTTTTCTTTTTTGTTTTGGAAAAAATTCTTAGAATTTTCAGGTAATGTATATATACTCTTTTGACATTTTTAGTGAAGTTTACACACTCATATTATTGAAAAACATATTTTGATTCCAAGATTGACTTTTGATCTTGGGATTATCTTGTTCTTGGTTTTTAGTTGATTTATTAATTTGAGACTTTGGGTTTTCTTCGTCTATTATTGTGAGATTGATTTTATTTCTTCTTCTATGAATTTCATGAATTGTTTCACAACTATGATCGGCTAACTCCCTTAGCTAGGATTGTGGAAACCCAGATAGAATAACAAGGTAGGGGAAGTGCAATGTTGTTCCAAACTAATATCCTTGCATGTATTATGGTTTATTTCGCTTTAGTTACTTTCTTAACGGTTGCAAACGTTAAGAACCCGCCTGTATTCACTACTTACTTCAAAAGAGAGGTAGAGATTAGGAAAAGAAAATCACGATAGTAAGTTGAGATTCATTACCCCATCTAATTATCCCACCATCTCATCTAATTAACTTGGCACCCAAAAGGTAATAGTTAATCTAGGATCTAGGATAAAGGTTAGTAAAACCACACTCTAAGACTCAAAAGATAAAGAGTGAAATTCACTAAAGGCATTCACAAGATGATTAGTGATACATAACTTATCAGATTCTGCACGCAAGCTATTACGTTAGTTCAATGAAGCACGATAAACTAACAGAGTTAGGAAGTCAGGGGGAACATAGTCCTAGTGTTTGTTTCAAATCGCTTACAACCAAAAGCATTCAAGTTTTATTACTTTCTACTGATCAATGCAATTCTCCACCCATTTAATTTTCTACACTGCTCGGTTGTTTCAATAAATTTAAGAGATGTTCTAGCCTATTCCCTATGGGTTCAACCCCAACCTAGTTAGTTAACTATATTTTGACATCGACCACTTTATACTTCTTGGAGTTATAGTTGTATGCGACATCAAAATTTTGGCGTCGTTGTCAAAGAATGCGATTGCGAGTTATTGAAGTTTTTGAGTTTGATTTTTCTATTCTTCTTGGGGCATATGCTAGTGTATTCCTAGCATGAGGAGTTAAGGCAATCCCCTACTCCTACTTGATCCCTAACAAAAAATGTCACGACATGAACCAAGCCCTGATCGTGATGGGTATCTCAAGTCCCACATAGTCCAGAGATCACCCCCTGCACCTAACCAACCCAAACAGAACATACCTTAAATTCGGATAAATTCCGAACATATAATAAGATAGCGTGCAATAGTTTAAGAAAATTTTAATTCATGTCCATGACCAATCACCGATGATCGTCCAAATGACCGGATGACACTGCCTAATAACCACAGTAGTCCAAACAAAGTATTCTAATAAGAACCAAAACTGAATATCAATAAAGTGTCGAGACATACCCCCGACTATATCCAACAAGTCTAAACAGTGTGAGAAGTAAAAAAACAACAAAACATGAAATATAGACTTCCGATGTATGAAATCTCATCACTTTTATGTCAAATCATGAGCTGATCCTGAATCTTAATCACTGAGTAGAAGGATTAGAAGTATGATCAATTCCTGCATTGCATGGGGATACAATGCCTGAAGATGGTTACAGGGTAAACTCTAGCATGTAACTCAGGGATAAGGATAACATAAGGTCATGATCAACAGTTTAAAATCATTCAAAATCAATGCACATAATCAAATGCATATACATATATACTTTAAATGGTGGGATAGAAAACAAGGTTTAACATGCACTTAAAACTTTAGCCTGGATTGTGTAGCTCAACCGTTATATAATAGTACCCATGGGTTATATGGGCCCTAGCTCTCACCCCCTGGTCGGGCCCAAGTATGTGTAGCCACACGAACCAGAGAATAATCTCATATATATGCACCTGGGGGACTCCAAACTCCCAACATATACTAAGGTGACTTAATCACCCGATCATAAAATGATTTATGGGGGACTCGAACCTCTCTAATCATAAAATAATAATGAGGGTACTCGAACCTACCTGGTTACTTTAACCCCCGCATCAGGAAATGCGATTTTAAGTATTGGTCACTCAAACCTCCACTTTCACGGCTCAGCTACACAACCCTTATTAGAGTCTAATTAAAACAAGTATCACACATTCCCATTTTATTAAACTATATTCTACATTAAGGAATACATTATTGGTATCGTGATACCAACTACTTTTTCAAGGTAATACATCATACCAAAATAATTTTCATTAACTTAGGGAGAATAACTCTCTTTCTTCATTAGTACAAGGTAGGGGAACACTGACTCTCTTTGTTCATTAAATTAGACCATTGTGTTTCAATTATCTTTTTATATTATACAAAAATTCAAGACTAGTTCAATTTCACAAATTTCCATATTTCTCATAATTAAAATCCAATTTCACATTATGGGGTTGGGGTCATAACCACTTCAAAAGTTACAAGTTTGGGAAATGTACAATTTCCTAGTTCATTCACCATACCTAAGCACCTACAAGTTTAAAATCATAATTAAAGAATGAAAATCATATATAAACCATGAGAAATATTGTTTATTTCATAAACATTCAAAACCCCCAATATTTGATTCAAAACCATCATAAACATCTCATAAATAATACTTTAAATCACGTGCTTTTACAAAATTAACAATGAGGGAAGAGTAACATGGCTTAAACACCAAGAAATTTGAGAGAATTTAACTCATGACCCCTTAGGCGACAAACTTAAAGGAACCCTAGTTTGGCTTGCTTGAGGAAACTTAGAGAGCCTTTAGAGGGTTTGAGAAGTTACTTGGATTGGTTTCTTAGTATTAATGACACCCTAAAGGGGTTATAAGACGTGGGTTTTAATTTAGGTAAGAGGGGAAATGCTATTAAACTTAAAATCTGAAAAAGTGCAGCCTTTGACTATGGTTCGATCCTTGGCTTATCGTCAATCCTCACTACTCATTACCACGAGTCCTAAACAAGGTAGTACCACCAAGGAACTCTTTACTGCTGACCTTACAACTCATCCATAAAAATTATAATGGGACCCTACGAATCATAGGTCCCAGTCGTAATCAACACAGAACCCATTTAGGGTATATACTGGACACCCTAATATTTATAGCCCATGACTTATAACAAATCCTTATTACTCTTAGTGAGTAAAACACCCTACGTTTTGGCCCTTGGAAATTTCTCAAACTTTGAGCTCACTGTCCTTGTATCGACTCACTATATGAGTTGTATGGTGTAGGTATGGGTCAGGTGACCCTAGTCATGAGGTGTCTAGTGTATGGTTGTTGGGGTTTTATGATCGTTATGGTTTGGTGGTACAAGTCGATAGGGGTGGTGAGGAGTCATTTGGTCAAATCTTTTTTCAAATTAGTAACTTAGTAACTAAACTTGGCTCTGAGTATAAGTGGCTTACTAAGATCCACCAGTATAGGTTACAAATGGTAAGTTTGAGTCGTATATTGTTCAGTGTCCAATCCCTTGGGTTTTATCCTGGGTATGACTGGACCATGTGAGTCGTGTGGTCTGGTAACGAGTGGTATTATAGAGTCATATGGTGGATACTATATAGGTGTCCAACTATTTTCTTGGTGATAACTCAAGGGTACAAATCTTATGTTGTGGTCACGAGCCATGGGGATCGACTCGTAACCGCTTGCGATATTTTTACAATTTTAAAAATGAGGAATTCTGGACATTTCCCCTTTTAAATCCCTTTGAGTCCGAAACTTAAAGCACCTTTGGGACTTTATTAACCCACTATTCCCAATATAACACTCAAATTCTCTCTCAAAGTCTCTCTCTAAGCAAAAGTTAGGGTTTTATCAAGATAATCAATTAAGGCTTTTAAGGGTGGTTCCTCTCTGTACTTCTTGGTATCTAAGTCATGCAACTCTTCCCTCATTGTTATTTTACTGATGGTATGTGTTTTAATGTATCATTTTCATGGTATTATTATGGTTTTAAAATAAAGGTTGGGGGTTTTGGATATTCATGGCTGATTAATGTTTCTCATGATTTTAATTGTGGTTCTTCATGTTTTAATTATGGTTTTCAACATGTGGGAGCATGGGAATGGTTATTTTATTGAGGGGTCATGGTTGACCCCAAAATGTTGATGATTTTGGCTTTGGTAATGGCATGCCCTCAATCTATTTGTGAAATTGTCAATGAGAATGATTTTATCACGTAGTTCGAAAATTCTTGGAATGTTTATATTACATAAAAGGTTAAAGAAATAAGAAATGGTTTTGGTTGGTCTAACATGACTTTGGAAAGAACTTGGTGTCCATGGTTTGATTATAAATGGTTTTGGTTTTATTGGAAATAGTGGAGTCTAATATGGTCTAATGGTTTATATGGGATAAGGTAATAGACTTGTAAGCTCTATGTTTGGTATGACTATAGTAATGGTTAATTCCTAATTAAAAGAATCCTTGGTAAATGGTTTGGTTATGTGTAAAAGGTTTAATTGCGCTTAAAGGGGTTGATTAGCAATGCCATGAAAGGTAAAAGTCTCGGGGGATCGACATTGGAAACTCACACTTGTCGATGTGAGGGTGGACTTAGTGGTCGTGTGAATGATGTCACACTTTATATTTTGGGGATGTACTAGCCATCCTATGTTCTTTTCTCTGGTCGTGTGGCTAACACGCACTGGGACCCTTTCAGTAGGGGAAGATAAAACCATATAGCCTGTGGGTAGTTTTAGGATGGCAGAGCTACACAACCCTAGTTAAGCTTTTAAATGCATACTAAACCTTGTTCCCTATTCTAACACGGTATATATGTATATATGTTATTGCATATGGTTATTTGATTTGTTTTTAAATTGATAGCATCATCTTATATTTATCCCTGAGTTACATGTAACATTTACCTCACTAACAGTCTTCGGGCATTGTATCCCTACGTGATGCAGAAATCGACCATACTATCATTTTTCCTACTCAATGACTTGGATTCAAGGACAACTTTTAGTCTGATTGAAATGGTGAGCTTTCATACTCTGGAAGACTCCATTTCATGCTATGGACTTCTTTTTACTTTTGTTATTTCTTTGGTTTTGGTTTTGGATATGGTCGGGGGCATCTCCCGACCGGATGTTCTTCGATTCTAGTTAGAGTCTTTATTGAACAACTATGGACATGGGCGGTGTGGTATTAGTGTTAGCCTTGGTATTGGTATTAGCATTGAGACAGTTACTAGTTAGACATTTAGTTGGGGTTGATTAGTTATGGTTATAGACTTGATTTATTATCTTTATATTATCATTGTATTATCTTGTTATATGTTTAGAATTTATCCGACATGGGGCGTAAGGTGGTTAACAGTGGGATATTGGGGGTGGTCTCCGATCGTAGTTGGTCCCAAAACGACTAGGCCCAGGTTTGGGTCATGTCAGATTAGTATCAGAGCACTAGGTTCATAGTCAATTGGGTGTCCGACAAAGCCATGTCAAGTAGAGTCTTTTTTAAGGATGTGTAGCATGCCACACTTACAAGGGATAGGCTATGAGATATTTATAAATATTTCTCTTTCTCGTGTTCTATTTTTGAGCTGTAGAGTCTAAGGTCCTAAATTCTCCTCTAATTCCCATTTGTTCGTCTTTCAGATCATGCCTCCCAAATGATCTGAAGCTCATGGAAACTCTTCTGTCCCACTTGGGGACAATGCTAATGGGATACACTCTGTTTATGGGGTCCAGAACTGGTCTAGGGGTCAGTTCTTAATTGCTTTTTGGAGTTCCACCGATCCCTTCCAGTCCTTCTCGATCTTTTTTGACTGATGTGATGAATGTTAGTTTCATCATTCCATCCATATGTTAGCTCAGTTGGTGGCTTCCCAGACTGAGCATGGTGTTTCTATTACTCCATCTTCTGAGGCCACAAGGGTTGGCCAGTTTATGAGGTTGAGCCCTCATGTGTTCACTGATGTTAAGGTTGAGGAGGATCCTCAAGGCTTTATTGATGAGATGGAAAAGATCTTCCATGTTATGCATGATACTAACATGGAGGGTGTGGAATTTGCTGCCTAACAACTTAAAGATGTCACATACAAATGGTATTAGGAATGAGAGTAGTCAAGGGGTGACGATGCTGAGTCAGCCCTCTAGGATGATTTTTTTAATGCTTTTTTGGACCACTTATTTACTCAAGAGTTGAAGGAGGCGAAGACGGAAGCGTTTGTTAACTTGATGTAAGGCAAGATGTCTGTCAAGGAGTATGCCTTGAAGTTTCACCAGTTATCATGGTCTGCTCCGGAGTTGGTTTCTAGCATGAGGGCTAGAATGAGGAAGTTTACTTCCGAGTTATCTCAAGACTTAATTTTGGAGAGTAAGTCTGCCTTGTTAAATAAGGATATGGATATCTCCATACTGGTTATGTATATGCAATAGGTTGAGAAAGAGAAGAAGAAACAGACTGAAACTGGCGGAGGCAGAATAAGAAGTTTAGATTTTTTGATCAGGGTAGTGGTCAACAGCAGAGTGGCAGGGACAGTGAAAAGTGGTTAAAGAAGAAGTGGGGTAATTCTAGGTCTTATTTGACAGCTAGTGCTCCCTACCCAAAGCCGTCGGGTGACAAGCATTTTCTTTATGGGGATAACTCTAGGGAATAGGGTGCCTAATTTTAGGCTAGTGGGGCTCAATCAGCTCCATCATATCCTCCCTGCATATTTTATGGTTGATTACACCGGGGTTGCTGTGATGAGGTAAAGGACAAGTGCTTCAACTATTATATGACCCTTCAGGTCATTTTCCATATTTATTCTTATCTTCATTGTTTGAGCTTATCCATAGCTACCTAAGTCATTTATAACTTATTGGGACTAGCGGTTTGGTTAATGAGTAATTCGTTTGGTTTTTAGAACCAATTCCCTATTTAGAAGTCTTTGCTAGTTTTAAATGGACACCGGGCAAAAACATCAATCCAACGATCCTGGATGCAAATTTTGACTATGCTAGTAGATTCAGAATATTGATTTTAGTTTAGGTAGACTTTTGGTTCGAGTCTCAATACAATCAAGTACATTTAGACCCATTGGTCAAAACATTAAAAATAAAAAAATAAGTGTGGTACCCATATTTGGTCGAAAAAACCTCAGATTGAAAATTCGACTTTGCCACTGCATTCAAAACATCAATTTTAGGCTGGGGGACCCTTGGTTCAGGTTCGAAGGCTCCCATACTTATTTTGAGCTATTGAGCGAATTTTATGAAAACTGATGAAACAATTGGTGTGGGCCCACTTTTTACCTAAACAATCTCAAATAAAAATTTTGATGATTCCAATGGATTTGGAATATGGTTTACACTCAAAATTTACTATTGGATATTATTCTTTGGATTTCGGGTGAGTTTCAAGGGTCAAAAACTTATTTTTGATTTTGCTGTCATCTGGGGCAACTGTGATCGTGGCCCTTAAGACTGTGATAACGACATCTCCTTTCCTATAGGGACTATATAAAGACCCCAAGATGCATTTGGGAATTTCTCATATATCATTTAAACCTATAAACCCCAAAATGAGTGTAGTAACTCAAAATTGGTCATGCTGGGTGACTGAGAGCTTGGCTATCATCTTTTATCGCGATTATATTTAAATTTAAGGTAAGAATCATTTGAATTCATGCTGGAATTTTCTAGTTTGACCCCAAAATCCCAATTTAGCGTAGCGCTTAATTTTAGCCCTAAGTATACTTAATTTCCACCCATTTCTTGAGGGTTATGATTACTTGTTCATGTGTGAACATTGGTTTGGCCTCCAAAACTCATTTTTCTTATATGGGACCCACTTGCGTTTTTGGTGCATTTTTAGATTTGAGGTACAATTGTGCAATATGGGTGTCATTAGACTTATATTGATGAGTAGATTATGGTTTTGATAGTGTGATGACATTTTGAGGATTGTAAAGTGAAGACGAGCATGTTGTGCATGAAGTGAGGCTTTGTGGTTTTGCCTTGAGGTAGGATTCTATCTACTTTTCTCCATAGATGATGTGTGATATAGGTTGCGTGTAGATATGGATGTTAGGCTTGATTATAAGTAGGATGACTTGGCCTTGATTATTGATGTTTAGAGTTTAGATAAGGGCTTGGGACCCGTAAAATGGCATGTTTATACCTCTTTTGAGTCCTATTACTTTCCCTTTCTAGTTTATATTAGTTGTAGCATGGTTATGATGTAAACCTATGTTTGGGATGTGGTTTTAGCATTTGAAGCATGATTTGTATATTTTACCTTATTAGGCTAGTATGGTAGTCTTAAAATCGTAAGTTGGATAGAGTTGACTTGAGTACCCGTGTTTCTAGTTGAAGTTGCTTTCTTAGGCTTAAATGTGGCTTATTTGACATCTAGAAGTTGGACTAGATACCTTAGCCTAGTTTGGGGCATGGTGCTTAATTATGGAAATTAAGGATTAGAAGTGGGATTGTTCGACCCACTTAGGCCTAAACGTGTGTTAAGCATTATGCACTTAGTTGCAAATGTTAGATGTAGATGAAGCTAGTAAACCTTAGAATAAGGTTACTTCGTGACTTGGTAACTTGTATTGATGTTCTCGGATTGTGGCTCTTGAGTTATAGTCATGATACTTCTTGTGAAAGTGATATTGGGCACTTAGAGATGATAATCCTCTTAGATACATTATGTGGCCTATAGAGATACTATTTTCTTTTAGACTTGATGATTGTCCTATAGAGATGCTATTTCCTCTCAGACTTTATGATTGACCTATAGAGATGCTATTTCCTCTTAGACTTGATGATTGTCCTACAAAGATGCTATTTCCTTTTAGACTTGATTTGGCCTATAGAGATGCTATTTACTCTTAGACTTGATGATTGGACTATAGAGTTTCTTTTTACTTAAGTCAAGATTATTGGACCTATAAAGATGAGGTTCCCTTTAGATAAGGTAATTGGCCTAGAGAGGTGATACTCCTCATAGTCATGATGTTTAACCTTTTTATATAAGATATCCTATAGATGATTACATGTCTATCTATATTATACCTCCTAGATGTGAGATGCCTCTTGTGTGAGAGAATGATTATTTGCTTATTGATATTATGCTTCCTATATGTAAGTTGCCTCCTATATGTGAGATGGTTAGAGATATGTTATGACTTATAAATATGTTTATCAATATGAGTTTCGAATATGTATATGAGCCTAAGGTCATGATTATGATGTTACGATTATTGGAACAAGGGTCGTGTCAAGGTAATGATTTGATAACCGAGAAGTTCTTTTCATTATAAAGGATACAATTATAGTCTATGGATTTATATATATGTTTGTATACCCATCACTTCGCTATGAGACAGAGGAATATATAGTATGTTGCTTATGACTTTATTGATTGGATGCTGTTGATGGCATGAATAGATTTGGTACATCCATGATTATTATATCAGTAACTTATGTGATTCTAGATGAAGTATGATCTTATGATTGTTCTGCCTAAGTAATGGTTAAGCTATGAGGTAGTTAGTTATCCATTAGCTCTATAGCACTTGGTGGATAGTTAATCTAAGTATTAGTAAATGAATCTTGATTTGTATAAATATGTGGTAGCTAGCGATGGTTAATGCGTGACTTATGGTGCAGTCGGGTCTAGAATAGGTGAAGATTAGTTGATATTGATCACTAAGTTTGTGACGTCGATTAGTCGATAGCTGAGGAGTTGTGTATTAATGAGGCTAGATAATAAGAGATGTTGGTAATAAGAGGTGACTAGTTAATAATAATGAATAGTTGCTTAATGGTTAATAAATAAATAGTTAATCAAGGATTAGTGGTAAACGATGGTTAGTTAATGAATAATGTCAGTTAATAAAAGATAGTTAGGTGACAAGTAGTAATTTGTTGTCTAATAGTGATTAACGAGTATAGGATGACTAGTTGATAATAATGAATAGTGGATAAATTGCGATTCGGTCTAGTGATGAACCTTAACTAAATGTTGGATGTTGACTATTTAGTAAATAATTGTTAGTTGCTATCCCGTGAATATGGATAATGTTTAGGCTAATAACTAGAAGTCGTGTGATGATTAGTGAACTATTGGTTTATTTATAATAAGCGTTGGTTAACTAATAACGAGCAGTTGGGAAATATTGGCTAGATGAATATTCTATGATGATATGACTATGTTTATGAGTATTTTTTAGTGTATGTTATTCAGTAATGATTGTTGTGATGATATTGATATCCGGTAAGGCCGGAGGATACTATCATGATTATATTGATACCCGGCAAGGATACTATTGTGATCATGTTGACACCCAGCAAGGCCGGAGGATAATACTATTATGATGTTGACACTCGACAAGGCCGGAGGATACTATTGTGATGATGTTGATACCCAAAAAGGCCAAAGGACATTATTGTGATTATGCTGATACTCGGTAGGGTCATAGGATATATTGATGATATGTTGGTGCCCGGTAAGGCCGGAGGTTGATGCTGATGATGATGGTAGGGCTGTTAACGGGGCTGGGCTGGGTCAACCCGGAACCGGCCCGTCACAATTAAATGGGTTGTGGGCCGATCCGGTTCTGGGCCAGGTTTAGCGGGCTGTTCCGGTTCTGGGCCCAATAGTAAATTTTTAAGAAACAACCCGGGACTGGCCCACTACACCTAACCCGGTCTAACTCGCCTAAACCTGGTCAAAACCGGTCCAAAATTCGGTCAAAACCACAAAAAAAAAATTAAAAGTTTTTTCTCCAATATACACTATATATACCCACCTATATACATTTTAAATACGTTAAACAATATATATACACTATATATATAGTATATACTACATTAGAATTTAAAAACATACACACATATACACAATTACACCTGTAATTGTGTATACAACTATACGTTAGTTAAATATATATACTACTATAAATAAAACATATACTACAAGATATATAATACAATATATATACTAATTTATAAAACATATACACATGTATACATTAAATATATACTACTTTAGAGTCTATAGAAAATATATACACATGTATACGTACCATTCATTATATATGTACTACTTTAAATAAAACATATACTACAATATATATATTACAATATATACACACACTACATATATATAGTTATATACTAATTTATAAAATATATACACATGCATACGTTAAATATATACTACTTTAGAGTTTATAGAAAATATATACACATATATACGTACCATTCAATATATGTACTACTTCAAAACATATAATACAAGATATATACTACAATATATATACTAATTTATAAAACATTTACACATGTATACGTTAAATATATACAACTTTAGAGTCTATAGAAAATATATACATATATATATGTACCATTCAATATATGTACTACTTTAAAAAATATACATAGAACATATAAACACTATATATATACTAATTTATAAAACATATACTCATGTATCCGTTAAATATGTACTACTTTAGAGTCTATAGAAAATATATACACATATATATGTACCATTCAATGTATGTACTACTTTATAAATATACATACAACTTATAAACACTATATATATACTAATTTAAGAAACATAAACACATGTATACGTTAAATATATACTACTTTAGAGTCTATAGAAAATATATACACATATATACGTACCATTCAATATATGTACTAATTCAGAACATATACTACAAGATATATACTACAATATATATACTAATTTATAAAACATATACACGTGTATACGTTAAATATATACTACTTTAGAGCCTATAGAAAATATATACACATATATCTGTACCATTCAATATATGTACTACTTTAAAAAATATACATAGAACATATAAACACTAAATATGTCCAAAAGTCTAACATAACAAGACTACGGAAGTATCAAGGCAAACTATCCTATTGCAGCTGCATTCAATCGATGATAATACTATATGGTATATCCCAGGACAACATATGAATAAAGGGCGAAAAAAATATACATAGTAATATACAAGGTAAAGAAATGACTATACAATATGAACAACGAAGGGAGGGATATACAATATGATTTTTGAAATCTTGGGTGCAAATTTTATTCTGTTTATATGCTATATATATCTATTTTATATTTGGAGCTCAGTTGGCTGATACCTACTGAGTACCATTCACTTGGTACTCATACTACACTTCTGCAGCCTACAAATCATTGTACGGGTTATCGTCGTTGATGTATGCAGCGTACGGAGAAGTCCTGGTTAGAGACGTAGAGTGAGCTCTTGATGTTTGGAGTATTACTTATCTCTCTTTTATGTATTAGAATAGTTTCTAAGTTGTATTTAGAGATAAGTTATATCAGTGTATTTCTCTTTGATACATCACTTTTGTACTTTTATCATGTTTAGAAGCTCTTGTACTAATACCACCAGGTTTTGGGGTTCTTCTATGTATTGATCTTTATTTCATATATTCCACATTTTTTTCTTATATTATTGATTAGTCCTTTACTAGCCATTTCAGACTACGAGTTGGCTTGCCCACTGGCGGGTTATGATAGATGCCATCATAACGTGAGAAGTTGGGTCGTGACAAATTGGTATCAGAGCCTAGGTTTATCGGTGTATTAGTACAAGAGCTAAGTGTTAGTAGAGTCTTGTAGATTGGTGCAGAGATGTCTATAACCTATCTTTGAAAAGATACATTGACATTTTAGAAAATTTATTTCTTGACTCCTTATCATGTGTTCGTATTGCTATAAACCTCAAACACATTCTTTGACTCTATTCTATCCCCGAAGGATGATGCGACATTTTTGATAGATGCAGGAGAGACTTTAACACATGTTTCTAAGGTTTTAGTGTAGTGTCAGACTAGAGAGTTAGAGATGGACATCAAAGATCTTTAGTGGCAACCAAAAAGAATTTGGGTCTATTGGTTTTCATCATGTTTCTTTACATATTTTGAGTATGAGATTGGATTTCTCGTATGGTCCATGCATTTTCCTATGCAACATCTTTCTGAGCCAGACATTGGTGCATAGATGTATTAGAGGGTTAGTATTACCACTACATTTTGCATCAGAGCACTGGATAGGAGCTGAATCTTCCTTCTATCAGGATGTTAATTATGAGAGGACCATAGAGAGCATAATTATTGAGACTTATGGAAATGGAGGCAAGAGAAATGCCATTAGTATAGTGCTATTGGTATTTTATTCGAGAGTGAGGATTCTTCTGACAGAGCTCATCTCAACCTGCAACCCATCAGCTCCACGCAGACAGTATTTTATACTATGAGTAGTTCTCAGACTCGTCATAATGATTATAGTGGGCAGAGTTCTCGTTAGACTTACAGAGTGTAGTGTGGTTCTTTAAGCTATGACAACCATTCTGGATATTGAGGGGTAGTATCTCAAAGTACTCTAGGATCATTTTTGGTTATGTCATGATAAGATATTAGTTTAGAGAATGCCTCAAGTATGAGATAGATGATCAACTAGATTTAGCATGTATCTTGCCAGCCTAGGGTTGATACAAGATATGATTTTGGAGTATGGACATAATTTTACGAATTTCTCTCAACATCAATTTGCCAACCATTTGGGATTAGTTTGTGTCTCACTGTATTGGAGTGTTAGAAGTTTGCTTTGATTGTAGAGAGACCGATTACAAGTCTAGAGAGTGTCCCTGACATGATATTTTTGGTCCTTCAACTTATTTAGATTCGCTCATGATGTTGTGACATCTTTAGTTAGAGATGGTGCACTAGGCACCTCAGTTGATGATTCTATCAGTCGGTTCGAATTGGACCCATTCAGATGTATTTTCCTTATGCCCGTCAGGCATGTGATTATAGATGTCACCATGATTGATGTTCTTTTATTTTCCGCCTTTATCTTTTATACTATGGATTGGAGTTTTCATACCCATTGATGATTGTATTCCATGATGAATTTATATTGACCATTATGTGACTTATTATTAAATTCATGATTTGTATTACTATGTCGTGGTTTATTTCTTTTAGTAGTGGATAAAGTAGATCTATGTTGATATTTTCCCTTATGGGTGTGGTTTTGGGTTTGAGTATCATTTATCTTGGCACATTAGCTCTATTATAACCTTTGAGTGGTACATGGTCTGGATGTTCATTTTGGTACCGTCTGTTCAGTATGTTGATATTGATATTGCTGTTGCTATTACTACCACTGCATGAGGTTATTGATATTGCTTGATATTATTACTTGATGTTGTTATATGATGAATTTGAACCTCCTTGGGTAGTTGTATAGACTAGTGTTATCTAGTTATACTTTCATTTTCTTGTGATATTATTTGGTAGCTTGAGTAGATGTAGCCCAATTTGATGATTTATTTCCCCTAGCACGGTGAGGTTGATTGTGTTCCCTCTTGGTTTGCTATATTAGACTGATTCAGGTATGCGTTGTTGTATTGAAGGTAAGTTTACCTTCTATAGTTCCTTGTGGTTTTTAAGTTTGCAATTTAGTTATGTTGCCTATTTTTGGGATTGAGATGCTTAGACTTGCCTCCTGGGCTATGAAGGATTTTTTTTAGCTATCCCTTCCGGTATAGCCCATTTGTGAGATTTACCACTTTGAGGTCTATTCTTCGTTTGTGGCTATTTTTTCCTTCGATAGAGATTTTGATGTTGAGATATCGTGGATTCATCTCATAGGTATGTTGGGTTTGTTCCCTTGGGATGGATTTCCCTGTTGTTAATGTGGAGAATGGATACTCCTTTGTTATTGTGAAATAGTTTTGTCTAGTAGAGTTGGAAAGTTAGAGGCAGGTGGCCTTTCTTGTGATCACTTCTTAAGTTGGAAAATTAGAAATTCTTTATCTTAAATTGTTGACTTTATGGTTGTGGTTGTGACTTTGACCTTGGTTTTGACAATTGGTGTATTTTTTCTTTGATGATGTGGTTGTTGGGCGGATTTTGAAAATCCCTATTTTAGTGTATGTTTGGCCTAGTGAGGCTTAGTGGAGTTCTTCTCCTTGGTGATATATACCTATGGCTATTTCTGTGCCTAGACGGAGTATTAGATTGGTTAGTTCCCGGCTTAAGTTGTATTTTTTTTAGTTACTAGAACTTTTGCCATTTCTGTTGTGGTTTTCAGCCTTGGGAAATTTTTGAGTATGTTTGGATAGTTCAAGCCCTCCAGCAGATATGGAGAAGGTTATATACATTTTCAGCCAGTGGTTCATCCTTTTGTATGATTTCTATTTTGTGGCTATATTTTGATCCCTCCAGCTGATATAGAGTTGGTTGCTTGTGTTATCAGTCAGTGGTTATCCCTGTGGTGATTTTTCTCTCTAGATATGTCTCGATTATGGCTTGGTATGAATTATCTTGTATATGTCATATTTGGATACTAGAATCGATTTGAGATAGTTGACATAGATATAGCCTTATTGGCTCAGTTTTGGATTTGACTCCTTGGAATTGCGATTAGGAAGTATGATAGATAAGAAGCATTAATGCCTACCTATTTTTAGTTTTGGTTTGGATATCTGAGTGATTTGGCCTTGGTATTGAGATTTTATCTTAGTGATGTAGAGTTTGCGTGCAGCTTTTATTTTGACTTGTCCTTGTTTAGATTTCATTTATAGGCTGGTTGAGCCTACACCGTGGTTTTCGATTTGGACTTTTAGACTTCGATTGGACCATAGTTAATAAATGATCAGATGATAAACCCATGGGCCCCGTATTGGTTACTTCAGTTTTATCCTCAAGTTTTAGTTTTCTTTAGAAATTTTGGATGATTTACTCAGTGGGAGTAATATTCTCGAGTTGGATTCAGTATGGCTTCAATCTCAATGGATGAGACATCTTGGAGAGGAATATTCAACAATGAGCAGTTATACCTAGTATTTTAAAATTTCAGTTTGATTTTCATTCGGACTGGTTGCAGTATTGTTATGGATTGCATTTCTTGATTATCTCTATTTTTATGCCCAAATAGTGCCTTATAAGCATATTCTCATATTTTCCTTACGGACTTTCATTGGGTTAGCTTTAGTACTTTGAGTTCTCCGTGATTAGACTATGTGGATGAGACTCAAGTGATTTTCCTCCTGGTTTGGAGTAGATAGAATGTGCAAAATGTTAAAGGAAGGTTATTTTTTTTATTTGGAATCGATTTTATGACTCATGCCTTGGTTTGTTCTTGCCTTGGATGAGCCCCCATTGATTTATGCAAATATAGAGATGGTATCATTTTTCCAATTCAGATGTGTGTGCATCAGCCTTCTAGGTTTAGTTTGCTGCCAGTTAGTGGTTAGTTGAGTTTTGGCTATTTTTGAAGGAGAATGAGAGTGCTGGTTGAAAAAGGGATACTTGTGGAAAAATCCGTTAGAAGTGTTTTCCCTTTATTGAGGTTACCTGGGAAGTCATGCTTGGAGTATGTGGGCCCAATACCTTATCCTATTTAGCTTTTGGGATTCTTTCTATCCGTTGACTTTTAAGGACGAAAGTCCTTTTAATAGCAAATATTGTGATGACCCTTCAGGACATTTTTCATATTTATGCTTATCTTTACCGTTTGGGCTTCTCTATAGCTGCCTCAAGTCATTATGACTTGCTGGGACTGACGGTTTGGATATCAGACAATTCATTTGGCTTTTACAACCAATTCCTTATTTAGAAGTGTTCGCTAATTCCAAATGGCCACCAGGCAAAA